>NC_048591.1:35358160-35520660 GCF_013265735.2 Oncorhynchus mykiss
ATTCTGCCCAGGGGAGCTGTTCTGACCAAGACGCAGGGTTGCGAAAAGAAAGACTGCGTAAGATGCGACCAATAGTCTGATTGGCCTGTTCTGCTTGACCGTTAGACTGGGGGTGAAAGCCGGAAGAGAGACTGACGGAAGCCCCAATCAAACGGCAAAACTCCCTCCAAAATTGAGACGTGAATTGCGGACCTCTGTCCGAAACGACGTCTGACGGAAGGCCATGAATTCTGAAAACATTCTCGATGATGATTTGTGCCGTCTCTTTAGCAGAAGGAAGCTTAGCAAGGGGAATAAAATGAGCCGCCTTAGAGAACCTGTCGACAACCGTAAGAATAACAGTCTTCCCCGCTGACGAAGGCAGTCCGGTGACAAAATCTAAGGCGATGTGAGACCACGGTCGAGAGGGAATGGGAAGCGGCCTGAGACGGCCGGCAGGAGGGGAGTTACCGGACTTAGTCTGCGCGCAGACCGAACAAGCAGCCACGAAGCGACGCGTGTCATGCTCCCGGGTGGGCCACCAAAAACGCTGGCGAATGGAAGCAAGCGTACCCCGAACGCCAGGGTGGCCGGCTAACTTGGCAGAGTGAGCCCACTGAAGAACGGCCAGACGAGTAGGAACGGGAACGAAAAGAAGGTTCCTAGGACAAGCGCGCGGCGACGGAGTTTGAGTGAGTGCTTGCTTTACCTGCCTCTCAATTCCCCAGACAGTCAACCCGACAACACGCCCCTCAGGGAGAATCCCCTCGGGGTCAGTGGAGGCTACTGAAGAACTGAAGAGACGAGATAAAGCATCAGGCTTGGTGTTCTTAGAGCCCGGACGATAAGAAATCACGAACTCAAAACGAGCGAAAAACAGCGCCCAGCGCGCCTGACGCGCATTAAGTCGTTTGGCAGAACGGATGTACTCAAGGTTCCTATGGTCAGTCCAAACGACAAAAGGAACGGTCGCCCCCTCCAACCACTGTCGCCATTCGCCTAGGGCTAAGCGGATGGCGAGCAGTTTGCGGTTTCCCACATCATAGTTACGTTCCGACGGCGACAGGCGATGAGAAAAATATGCGCAAGGGTGGACCTTGTCGTCAGAGAGGGAGCGCTGAGAAAGAATGGCTCCCACGCCCACCTCTGACGCGTCAACCTCGACAACGAACTGTCTAGTGACGTCAGGTGTAACAAGGATAGGTGCGGATGTAAAACGATTCTTGAGGAGATCAAAAGCTCCCTGGGCGGAAACGGACCACTTAAAGCACGTCTTGACAGAAGTAAGGGCTGTGAGAGGAGCTGCCACCTGACCGAAATTACGGATGAAACGACGATAGAAGTTCGCGAAGCCGAGAAAGCGCTGCAGCTCGACGCGTGACTTAGGGACGGGCCAATCAATGACAGCTTGGACCTTAGCGGGATCCATCTTAATGCCTTCAGCGGAAATAACAGAACCGAGAAATGTGACGGAGGAGGCATGAAAAGAGCACTTCTCAGCCTTCACAAAAAGACAATTCTCTAAAAGGCGCTGGAGGACACGTTGAACGTGCTGAACATGAATCTGGAGTGACGGTGAAAAAATCAGGATATCGTCAAGGTAAACGAAAACAAAGATGTTCAGCATGTCTCTCAGGACATCATTGACTAATGCCTGAAAGACAGCTGGAGCGTTAGCGAGGCCGAAAGGAAGAACCCGGTATTCAAAGTGCCCTAACGGAGTGTTAAACGCCGTCTTCCACTCGTCCCCCTCCCTGATGCGCACGAGATGGTAAGCGTTACGAAGGTCCAACTTAGTGAAAAACCTGGCTCCCTGCAGGATCTCGAAGGCTGAAGACATAAGAGGAAGCGGATAACGATTCTTCACTGTTATGTCATTCAGCCCTCGATAATCTATGCAGGGGCGCAGGGACCCGTCCTTCTTCTTAACAAAAAAAAACCCCGCTCCGGCGGGAGAGGAGGAGGGAACTATGGTACCGGCGGCAAGAGCTACAGACAAATAATCTTCGAGAGCCTTACGTTCGGGAGCCGACAGAGAGTATAGTCTACCCCGGGGGGGAGTGGTTCCCGGAAGGAGATCAATACTACAATCATACGACCGGTGTGGAGGAAGAGAGGTGGCCCTGGACCGACTGAACACCGTGCGCAGATCGTGATATTCCTCCGGCACCCCTGTCAAATCACCAGGCTCCTCCTGTGAAGAAGAGACAGAGGAAACAGGAGGGATAGCAGACATTAAACATTTCACATGACAAGAGACGTTCCAGGAGAGGATAGAATTACTAGACCAATTAATGGAAGGATTATGACAAACTAGCCAGGGATGGCCCAAAACAACAGGTGTAAAAGGTGAACGAAAAATTAAAAAAGAAATGGTTTCGCTATGATTACCAGAAACAGTGAGGGTTAAAGGTAGCGTCTCACGCTGAATCCTGGGGAGAGGACTACCATCCAGGGCGAACAAGGCCGTGGACTCCCTTAACTGTCTGAGAGGAATGTCATGTTCCCGAGCCCAGGTCTCGTCCATAAAACAGCCCTCCGCCCCAGAGTCTATTAAGGCACTGCAGGAAGCTGACAAACCGGTCCAGCGTAGATGGACCGACAAGGTAGTGCAGGATCTTGAAGGAGAGACAGGAGTAGTAGCGCTCACCAGTAGCCCTCCGCTTACTGATGAGCTCTGGCTTTTACTGGACATGAAGTGACAAAATGACCAGCAGAACCGCAATAGAGACAGAGGCGGTTGGTGATTCTCCGTTCCCTCTCCTTAGTCGAGATGCGGATACCTCCCAGCTGCATAGGCTCAGCACCCGAGCCGGCAGAGGAAGATGGTAGTGATGCGGAGAGGGGGGCAACGGAGAACGCGAGCTCCTTTCCACGAGCTCGGTGACGAAGATCAACCCGTCGCTCAATGCGAATAGCGAGTTCAATCAAGGAATCCACGCTGGAAGGAACCTCCCGGGAGAGAATCTCATCCTTTACCTCTGCGCGGAGACCCTCCAGAAAACGAGCGAGCAAAGCCGGCTCGTTCCAGCCACTGGAGGCAGCAAGAGTGCGAAACTCAATAGAGTAGTCTGTTATGGATCGATTACCTTGACATAGGGAAGACAGGGCCCTGGAAGCCTCCTCCCCAAAAACAGATCGATCAAAAACCCGTATCATCTCCTCCTTAAAGTCCTGATACTGGTTAGTACACTCAGCCCTTGCCTCCCAGATTGCCATGCCCCACTCACGAGCCCGTCCAGTAAGGAGAGATATGACGTAGGCGACACGAGCAGTGCTCCTGGAGTAAGTGTTGGGCTGGAGAGAAAACACAATATCACACTGGGTGAGGAACGAGCGGCATTCAGTGGGCTCCCCAGAGTAACACGGCGGGTTATTGATTCTGGGCTCCGGAGATTCGAAAGCCCTGGAAGTGGCCGGTGGATCGAGGCGGAGATGGTGAACCTGTTCTGTGAGGTTGGAGACCTGGGTGGCCAGGGTCTCAACGGCATGTCGAGCAGCAGACAATTCCTGCTCGTGTCTGCCTAGCATCGCTCCCTGGATCTCGACGGCTGAGTGGAGAGGATCCGAAGTCGCTGGGTCCATTCTTGGTCGGATTCTTCTGTTACGGTGCGTGAATGAGGACCCAAAAGCGAATTAACGTAATCAGAGCTTCTTTAATGACAAAACATAGGTAGGCTCAGATGGACCGGCAGATTCCGACAGGACAGGACAAGGTTGCAGCAAACATGACGATAGTCTGGTTCAGGCATGAATAACACAAACAAGAATCCGACAAAGACAGGAGCAAAAACAGAGAGAGATATAGAGGACTAATCAGAGGGAAAAAGGGAACAGGTGGGAAAAGGGGTGACGAGGTAGTTAGGAGGAGACAAGGAACAGCTGGGGGAAAGAGGGGGAGAAAAGGTAACCTAATAACGACCAGCAGAGGGAGACAGGGTGAAGGGAAAGGACAGAAACAAGACACAACATGACAATACATGACATAAATACGGTATTGGGATGAGGTAGTTGGATTGGCTATTTACAGAATGGGCTATGTACAGGTGCAGTGATCTGTGAGCTGCTCAGACAGCTGGTGCTTAAAGCTAGTGAGGGAGGTAAGAGTCTCCAGCTTCAGTGATTTTTGCAATTCATTCCAGTCATTGGCAACAGAGAACTGGATGGAAAGGTGGCCAAAGGAGGAATTGGCTTTGGGGGTGACTAGAGAGTTATACCTGCTGGAGCGGATTCTACGGGTGGGTGCTGCTATGGTGACCAGTGAGCTGAGATAAGGCGGGGCGTTACCTATCAGAGACTTGTAGATGACCTGAAGCCAGTGGGTTTGGTAACGAGTATGAAGCAAGGGCCAGCCAACGAGAGCATACAGGTCGTAGTGGTGGGTAGTATATGGGGCTTTGGTGACAAAACAGATGGCACTGTGGTAGACTGCATCCAATTTGTTAAGTAGAGTGTTGGGGGCTATTTTGTAAATAACATCTCTGAAGTCGAGGATCGGCAGGATGGTCAGTTTTACGAGGGCATGTTTGGCGGCATGACTGAAGGATACTTTGTGAAATAGGAAGCCAAATCTAGATTTAATTTTGGATTGAAGATGCTTAATGTGAGTCTGGAAGGAGAGATTACAGGTATTTGTAGGGGTCCACATATTCAAAGTCAGAACCATCCAGAGTAGTGATGCTGGGCGTGCGGGCAGGTGTGGGCAACGATCGGTTGAAGAGCATGCATTTAGTTTTACTTGCATTTAAGAACAGTTGGAGGCCACGGAAGGAGAGTTGTATGGCATGGAAGCTCATCTGGAGGTTAGTTAAAACTTCACTAGGGTAGGGGGCACTATTTTCAGTTCCGGATGAAAAGCGTGCCCAAAGTAAACTGCCTGCTACTCAGGCCCAGAAGCTAGGATATGTATATAATAGATTTGGATAGAAAACACTCTAAAGTTTCCAAAACTGTTACAATAACGTCTGTGAGTGTAACAAAACTGATATGGCAGGGAAAAACCTGAGAGAAATCCATCCAGGAAGTGGGATTCTTTTTATTTTTGTAGTTTTCATTTGAATGCCATTACAGTATCCATTGACTTTAGGACTCAAATTGCACTTCCTATGGCTTCCGCTAGAATGTCAACAGTGTTTAGACATTGTTTCAGGCTTGTATTCTGAAAAATTAGGGATTAAGAGCAATCTGAATGAGTGGACACTGCAGTGGCCCAGAGCTTTTTAATGCGCAAGTTCGAGAGCTTGCCTTTATTGTTTACCTTTTATATTGACAATGTTATATTATAAATATTATTGATTATTTAGGCTAAAAACAACATGAGGAATGATTATAAACATCGTTTGACATGTTTCTACGAACTTTACGGATACTATTTGGATTTTTCGTCTGCCTGTTGTGACTGCGTTTGAGCCTGTGGATTACTGAACAAAACGTGCGAACAAAACTGAGGTTTTTGGAAATAAACATGGACTTTATCGAACAAAACAAACATTTACTGAGTAAACGGGAGTCTCGTGAGTGCAACCATATGAAGATCATCAAAGGTAAGTGATTCATTTTATCACTATTTCTGACTTGTGTAACTCCTCTACTTGGCTTGTTACTGTTTGTAATGATTTGTCTGCTGGGCGCTGTTCTCAGAATATCATAGGGTATGCTTTCGCCGTAAAGCCTTTTTGAAATCTGACAATGTGGTTGGAATAACAAGAAGTGAATCTTTAAACCGATGTATAACACTTGTATGCTTCATGAATTGTTATAATAAGTATTTTTGTTTTTGAATTTGGCACTCAGCAATTTCACTGGATGTTGGCCAGGTGGAACGCTACCACCCCACGTCCCATTGTGAGTTAACACAGTGTCCAAAGAAGGGCCAGAGGTATACAGAATGGTGTCCTCTGCGTAGAGGTGGATCAGAGAATCACCAGCAGCAAGAGCGACATCATTGATGTATACAAAGAATTGAACCCTGCGGAACCCCCATAGAGACTGCCAGCGGTCCGGACAACAGGTCCTCCAATTTGACATAGTGAACTGAACTCTGTCAGAGAAGTAGTTGGTGAACCAGGCGAGGCAGTCATTTGAGAAACCAACTGTTGAGTCCGCCGATAAGAATGTGGCGATTGACAGAGTCAAAAGCCTTGGCCAAGTCGATGAATACGGCTGCACAGTAATGTCTCTTATCGATGGCGGTTATGATATGATTTAGGACCTTGAGCGTGGCTGTGGTGCACCCATGACCAGCTCTGAAACCAGATAGCATAGCGGAGAAGGTACGTGGGATTAGAAATGGTCGGTGATCTGTTTGTTAACTTGGCTTTCGAAGACCTTAGAAAGGCAGGGTAGGATAGATATACGTAGGTCTACAGCAGTTTGGGTCTAGAGTGTCTCCCCCTTTGAAGAGAGGGATGACCGCGGCAGCTTTCCAATATTTGGGGATCTCAGACGATACGAAAGAGAGGTTGAACAGGCTAGTAATAGGGGTTGCAACAATTTCGGCAAATAATTTTAGAAAGAGAGGGTCCAGGTTGTTTAGTCTGGATGATTTCTAGGGGTCAAGATTTTGCAGCTCTTTCAGAACATCAGCAATCTGTATTTTGGTTAAGGAGAAATGGGGAGGCTTGGGCGGATTGCTGTGGGGGGTGCAGTGCTGTTGATCGGGGTAGGGGTAGCGAGGTGGAAGGCATGGCCAGCCATAGAAAAATGCTTTTGAAATTCTAAATTATAGTGGATTTATCGGTGGTGATAGTGATTCCTAGCCTCAGCTGGGAGGAGGTGCTCTTATTCTCCATGGACTTTACGGTGTCCCAGAACTTTTTTGAGTTTGTATTACAGGATGAAAATTTCACCTTGAAAAAGCTAGACTTAGCTTTCCTAACTGCCTGTGTATATTGGTTCCTAAATTCCCTGAAAAGTTGCATATCACGGGGCTATTCGATGCTAACGCAGAACGCCACAGGATGTATTTGTGCTGGTCAAGGGCAGTCAAGTCTGGAAAGAACCTATATCTGGAAAGGGCTGGAAATGGCTATATCTGTTCCTGGTTCTACATTTTTTGAATGGGGCATGTTTATTTAAGATGGTGAGGAAGGCACTTTTAAAGAATAACCAGGCATCCTCTACTGACGGGATGAGGTCAATATCCTTCCAGGATACCCCGGCCAGGTCAATTAGAAAGGCCTGCTCGCTGAAGTGTTTTAGGGAGCGTTTGACAGTGATGAGGGGTGGTCGTTTGGCAGCAGACCCATTACAGATGCAAGCAATGAGGTAGTGATCGTTGAGATCTTTGTTGAAAACAGCAGAGATGTATTTGGAGGGCAAGTTGGTTAGGATGATATCTATGAGGGTGCCTCTGTTTACGGATATGGTGTTGTACCTGGTGGGTTCATTGATAATTTGTGAGAGATTAAGGTCACCTAGCAGTGCCTAGCAGCACTAGAAGGGGGCAATCAATTCACACATGGTGTCCAGGGCACAGCTGGATGCAGAGGGTGGTCTATAGCAAGCGGCAACGGTGAGAGACTTGTTTCTGGAAAGGTGCATTTTTCAATGTAGAAGCTCGAATTGTTTGGGTACAGACCTGGATAGCAAGATAGAACTCTGCAGGCTATCTCTGCAGTAGATTGCAACTCCGCCCCCTTTGGCAGTTCTATCTTGTCGGAAGATGTTTTAGTAAGGGATCGAATTTTCAAGGTTTTTGGTGGTCTTCCTAAGCCAGGATTCAGACACGGCTAGGACATTCGGGTTAGCAGAGTGTGCTAAAGCAGTGAATAAAACAAACTTAGAGGAGGGAGGAGGGAGGAGGCTTCTAATGTTAACATGCATGAAACCAAGGCGAATAAGGTTACTGAAGTCAACAAATAAGAGCACCTGGGGAGTAGGAGTGGAGCTAGTCACTGCAGGGCCTGGATTAACCTCTACATCACCAGAGGAATAGATGAGGAGTAGGATAAGGGTACAGCTAAAGGTTACAAAAACTGGTCGTCTAGTACGTTCGGAACAGAGACTAAAAATAGCAGGTTTCTGGGAGTGATAGAATCGGTTCAATGCATAATGTACAGACAAGAGGTGTGGCAGGATGTGAGTACATTGGAGGTAAACCTAGGCATTGAGTAATGATGAGAGAGATATTGTCTCTAGAGATGTGTAAACCAGGTGATGTCACCGCATATGTGGGAGGTGGAACTAAATCGTTGGTTAAGGCATATTGAGCAGGGCTAGAGGCTCTACAGTGAAATAAGACAATAATCACTAACCAGGACCGTAATGGACAAGGAATTTTGATATTAGGGAGAGGCATGCATAGCCGAAGTGATCATTGGCGTCCAGTGAGGGGTTGAGCTGGCTGGAGACACGGCGATTCAGACAGCAAGCAGGCCGGGGCTGGCAAGCTAGCAGAAAGGCCTTAGAAGGACGTCGCTATGGAGGAAAGTCTGTTTTAGCCTCCACGTGCGGTGACCTCAATAGACCTGTCGTGATGGATTAGTAGGGTTCCGAGTAGCAGAGGGGTCCAAGTCCAATTGACAAAATAGGTATAGTGGCCCAAGACATTGGCCGATGGATCTATTCAGCTAACAGTACAGTATGCTCTAGACAGCAAGCTGGCCGCGCTAGCAAGCTAGCAGATGGGCATTCAGGGGACGTCACGACGTAGGGGCCAGTTAAGTACCCCCTCGAGCAGGTTACGTCGGTAGTCCAGTTGTGAAGGATCAGCGGGGTTCCGTGCCTCATACCGGCAGTAGAAGGGGTCTGGGTGTTGTAGCCCAGGAGTGGCTTATGGGCCTCTTCAGCAAGCCGGGAGAATGGGCCTAGCATGGGCTAGCTCCAGGCTAATTGGTGCTTGCTTCGGGAAAGACGTTAGCCAGGAGTAGTCACTCGGGTTGCAGCTAGCTAGCTGCGATGATCCGGTGAAAAAGTTCAGAGCTTGCGGTCGGAATCCGGGGATATGGAGAGAAAATAGCTGATGATCTCGAGCAGTGTTTAGCTGACTACTAGCTAGTAGCTAGTGAGCTGGCTAGCTTCTGTCGGGGGATTCCGGTTCCGAGGTAAATAAAAATACTTCAGAAAAAACAGATCCACATCACATTGGGTGAGGCAGGTTGCAGGAGAGTATTTTCAAGTTGAGGTTTAGAAAAAACAGATCCACACCACATTGGGTGAGGCGGGTTGCAGGAGAGTATTTTCAAGTTGAGGTTTAGAAAAATATTTAAAAAATATGCGAATAAAAATATCTAAGTGTGTTTGTGTGAGTGTGTGATTTTGTGTCTGTGTGTGTGTTTGTGTTTGTGTGAGTGTGTTTGTGTGTGTGTGTGTTCGTGTGAGTGTGTGTGTGTGTGTGTGTGTGTGTGTGTGTGTGTGTGTGTGTGTGTGTGTGTGTGTATGTGTGTGAGTATGAGTGTTTGTGTTTGTGTTTGTGTGAGGGTGTGTGTTTGTGTGTGTTTTCGTGAGTGTGTGTGTATATGTGTGTTTTCGTGAGTGTGTGTGTATATGTGTGTTTGTGTGAGTGTGTGTGTATATGCGTGTTTATGTGAGTGTGTGTGTATATGTGTGTTTGTGTGAGTGTGTGTGTGTATATGTGTGTTTATGTGAGTGTGTGTGTGTAGATGTGTGTTTATGTGAGTGTGTGTGTATAGGTGTGTTTATGTGAGTGTGTGTATATGTGTGTTTGTGCGAGTGTGTGTGTGTATATGTGTGTTTATGTGAGTGTGTGTGTATATGTGTGTTTGTGTGAATGTGTGTGTGTATATGTGTGTTTGTGTCAGTGTGTGTGTATATATGTGTTTATGTGAGTGTGTGTGTATATGTGTGTTTGTGTGAGTGTGTGTGTGTATATGTGTGTTTATGTGAGTGTGTGCCACAGTGCCAGAGAACAACGCAGCCAAGTGAAAGAGAAGTCATTGAATGAGATAAGTGTTTTCTTCAAAAGGAGCACAGCCCTTGGCGCACGTCTCTCCTCTCTTTACATTTAGAATGCAATCCCTCCTTCCTCTGAGCTTTTACACTCACTGCCTTAATACATGATAATGATGATGATGGGGGCGACGGGGTGACGGGGTGATGTGTGTGTGTGTGTGTGTGTGTGTGTGTGTGTGTGTGTGTGTGTGTGTGTGTGTGTGTGTGTAGCTTAGAACCCGAATGACACTGCAGTAGGCTCACTACCAGCGGCGTATAATTAGAACTGGTACAAAAGCATGATCTATTTCAGAGCAATGTACTATGCTAGGGCAGAGTGCTAGTACACAGCTGTAGGTCTGTATGCTAATCTATTGAGATGAGTGCTACGTAGCATTAGCATTAATGCATTTAGTATTCAGGCATGGTGCAGCATGGCTTGTTAGTATTAACATAACTGCATTTGGATGAATGGGCACAGAGTGTCTGGCGCTAGGCTAATCCAGGGTTACATTTGTTGGGAAGTGGATCAGGAGTGCACTCCTAGAGGGAGCAGGAAAGAAGAGAGGATAGAGGAGAAGAGAGAGGGAGAGGAAGAGAGGGCAGAAGGTGGAAGAGCAGAAGAGGGAAAGAGAAGGGGTTAGAGGGGGAGATGGAGGACATAAAGGGTTGGATGGGATGGGAGAGGAGTGGAAGAGAGGCTCACTGTGTTTTCCTGTGTCCCACTTCAGAGACGCATTTCCTTGCAGACTCATCTTTAATTCAACCATGTTTTACTCCACATTTCCCTCTTTCCCTCTCGTCCTCCTCTCCTCCTCTTCTCCTCCTCCTCTTCTACTCCTCTCCTCCAACCTCCTCTTCTTCTGCTCCTCGCCTCCCCATCCTCCTCCTCCTCCTCCTTGCCTTCTCCTCCTGCTCCTCCTCTCCTCCTCCTATTTTCCTCCTCCTCTTCTCCTGCTCCTTGCCTCCTCCAACCTCATCGCCTCCTCCTCCTCCCTCGTCCCTCCTCCTCCTCCTTGCCTTCTCCTCCTGCTCCTCCTCTCCTCCTCCTATTTTCCTCCTCCTCTTCTCCTGTTCCTCGCCTCCTCCTCCTCCTCTTCTCCTGTTCCTTGCCTACTCCTCCTCTCCTCCTCCTCTTCCACTCCTCTCCTCTTCCTCCTCCTCCTCCTCCTCTTCTCCTGCTCCTCGCCTCCTTTTCCTCCTTCTCCTCCTCCTCCTCCTTTTCCTCCTCCTCCTTCTCCTCCCCTGCTCCTCTCTTCCTCCTCCTCCTCCTCTACCTCTCTTTATCCCAGTGGTGGTGGGTGCCGTTTAAGATGAGGGAGGATGCTATTTTTTGGGGGGGATCATGGCCTTATTTATTTTACAGCATATTGGATGACTGTCATTCATATTCCATGTACCCAGCTCAATGTAACATAGATAGGTTTAGGCTATTACATGATATTCTAATTGTCCCTATACCCATCATGAGGTTGCTACAACCTAGCCTATGAATGAAAGTTTACAGATGCACAGGGCAAGATACCTTTTTGTAATAAAGGTGACAGACAGTGACACATTCAATACCGTCTTACACACTCCTGCCTACATCTAGCTGATCTAGGGTGTAATCATTAGTCCAACAGTTGCTTAGTCCAACAGCATGTTTATCCCTGTTTCATTCCACTTGCTTCTGTTTAAGAAACGTTTTTCAACATAATCGGCTAAATGAATACACCCACGATCACAAATCCACATTTACATCACAAAGTCATTGTAATTCCTTGTTTTTGTGAGGACATTTTCTGTCCTCCGGCAACACCATGGTAGCATAAGTGCTGTTGAGGCTACTGTAGACCTTCATTGCAAAACAGTGTTTTGTATTCTAACATTTGGTTACATGAACATATTTATTATAGTTTTATAAAGAAATTATAGCTTTTTTAAATGTTTCACTTTAAAAAAAAAAAAAATGTATTCAGTGAGGATGGTCCTCTCCTGAGGGCCACCAATGCTCTATCCACAGTTTTGCTTGTCTCCATCGCTCCTTCTCTCCTTCCATAAGTAAGTAAGCTCAGTTCTAAGCTCGAGCGCATGTCAAACATATTACTAGAACATATGGAAATATCAACATCAGCTACTGTTTACTGTAAATATAATTGCAGACAATCTACAGCCTAACAGGATTTTCAGAATGGGCTTCTTCTGCGTAATACAGTAGTAAGGATGACTCCTTTAAAAGGAACATTTATGTACCATGTCTTCAGAAACAACGCCATACATAACTGTGCCAAATTCTTCTCCCCTCAACCATCAGCATGCACACACATGCATGCATACGCACACTCACGCACGCACAGAAACACACATACACAAAAATGGGCGGGTCTAAAGCCTAAGAGGGTGTGAATGATGATGAATGGGTGTAGAAGGGCTGTCCAGTAGGTGTAACATTCAAAGTCCATTTCCTTAAGCAGAATTACTTTCCCATTGTTTCTCAACAGTACTCTATGATATAATGTACCATTTTCTAGTCTATACTTTAATCCAATGTATCAAACAACATTTCAAATGTTGCTACATTAGACCGAATCGAGCCAGTCAGCATGTCTATATGCAGTGCAAAAAGTACAAAAGGGATAACACATATTTCTATTTACATTTGTGTTTGTTCTTCACTGGTTTCCCTTTTCTTGTGGCAACAGGGCACAAATCTTGCTGCTGTGATGGCACACTGTGGAATTTCACCCAAATAAAATATGGGAGATTATCAAAATTGGATTTGTTTTCAAATTATTTGTCTCTCTCTCTCTCTCTCTCTCTAAATTCAATTCAAGGGGCTTTATTGGCATGGGAAACATATGCCAAAGCAAGTGAAGTGAAATTAACAATAAAAGATTTACAGTAAACATTAAACGCACAGAAGTTCCCAAAGAAAAAAGACATTTCAAATGTCATATTATCTATACAAACAGTGTAACGATGTGCAAATGGTTAAGGTACAAAAGGGACCCTAAATGCACGTAAATATGGTTTGTATTTACAATGGTGTTTGTTCTTCACTGGTTGACCTTTTCTTGCGGCAAAAGGTCACAAATCTTGCTGCTGTGATGACACACTGTGGTTTTTCCCCCAGTAGATATTCGAGTTTATAAAAATCGGGTTTGTTTTCAGATTCTTTGTGAAACTGTGTAATCTGAGGGAAATATGTGTCTCCAATATGGTCATTAATTGGACAGGAGGTTAGGAAGTGCAGCTCAGTTTCCACCTCATTTTGTGGGCAGTGAGCACATAGCCTGTCTTCTCTTGAGAGCCATGTCTGCCTATTATGGCCTTTCTCAATAGCAAGGCTATGCTCACTGAGTCTGTACCTAGTCAAAGCTTTCGTTCATTTATGTCAGTCACAGTTGTCAGGTATTCTGTCGTGTACTCTCTGTTTAGGGCCAAATAGCATTACAGTTTGCTCTGTTTTTTTGTTAAATCTTTCCAATGTGTAAAATAATAGTCTTTTTGTTTTCTCATGATTTGGTTGGGTCTAATTGTGTTGCTGTCCTGGGGCTCAGTGGTGTCTGTCTCTGTTTGTGAACAGAGCCCCAGGACCAGCTTGCTTGGATGACTCTTCTCCTGGTTCATGTCTCTGTAGGTGATGGCTTTGTTATAGAAGGGTTGTGAATCACTTCCTTTTAGGTCGTTGTAGAATTTAACATCTCTTTTCTGGATTTTGATAATTAGCGGGTATCAGCCTAATTCTTCTCTGCATGCAGTATTTGGTGTTTTAAATTGTACATGGAAGATATTTTTGCAGAATTCTATATGCAGAGTCTCAATTTGATATTTGTCCCATTTTGTGAATTCTTGGATGTTGAATGGACACCAGCCCTCAGAACCATAAAGGGCAATGGGTTCTATAACTGATTCAAGTATTTCAAGCCAGATCCTAATTGGTGTGTCGAATTTTATGTTCATTTTGATGGCATAGAAGGCCCTTCTTGCTTTGTCTCTCAGATCGTTCACAGCTTTGTGGAAGTTACCAGTGGCGCTGATGTTTAGGCCAAGGTATAAATAGTTGTTGTGTGTTCTAGGGCATTGGTGTCTAGATGGAATTAGTATTTGTGGTCCGGTCGACTGGACCTTTTTTGGAACACCATTTGTTTGGTCTTACTGAGATTTACTGTCACGTCCCAGGTCTGGCAGAATCTGTGCAGAAGATCTAGGTGCTACTGTAGGATCTCCTTGGTTGGTGACAGAAGCACCACATGAAAGAGTAGACATTTGACTGCAGATTCAGATTCTAGTAGGGTGAGGCCGGGTGCTGCAGACTGTTCTAGTGCCCTCGCCAATTCATTATATTTTTGATATATATGTTGAAGATGGTGAGGCTTAAGCTGCATCCATGTCTCACCCCACGGCCCTGTGGAAGGAAATGTGTGTGTTTTTTGCCAATTTTAACCGCAGACTTTTTGTTTGTGTAAATTAATCTTATAATGTCATATGTTTTTCCCCCAAAACCACTTTCCATTCATTTGTATAGCAGACCCTCATGCCAAATTGAGACAAAGGCTTTTTTTAAATCAACAAAGTATAAGACTTTGTTTTGGTTAGTGTGTTTGTCAATTAGGGTGTGCAGGGTGAATATCTGGTCTGCCATACTATAATTTGGAAAAAAGCAAATTTGACATTTGCTCAGTACATTGTTTTCACTGTGGAAATGTACGAGTCTGCTGTTAATGATAAGGCAGAGGATTTTCCCAAGGTTGCTGTTGACACATATTCCACGGTAGTAATTGGGGTCAAATTTGTGGAATGGGGTGATCAGTCCTTGGTTACAAATATTGAGCAAGATGCCAGAGCTAAGGATGATGTTGGAATTTGTTGTCTATATTTTATCATTTCATTGAGGATACCATAAACACCACAGGCCTTTTTTTGATTCACCATAGTGAAGGCGTAGACTCAGGTTTTCTGGGTCTTTATGTTTTTGGTTGTACATGTTTCTCAATTTCTTTCTTACTTTTTTGCATTCTTCATCATTGAATTTCTAGCCAAATGTATGATCATACCCCTGAGTCCCTTCCCTGTTTCACACCTGGTAGTTTGGTGGATGGGACTAGTAGCTCTCTGTTACCTGGAGGGCAAACGGTGGGTCTGTCTCCTTTATATCATGTTTTTTGTAGGATGACAATGTCTGTACTTCCGACTTCTTTGATGAAGTCCGGATTCCTACTCTTTCGGCCAAAGGCAGATGACCTCAGGCCTGGGATATTCCAGGATGAGATAGTGAAGGCTTTGTGTTCCATAAAGTGTCCAACGTTGTTGGTTGTGTGGTTTGGCCTCAGGCCAGTAAGTGTGAGCAAAGCCTGCTGAGCATCTGGTACATTCCATTGGCTTGGGCTAGTGTAAGAGCGGGGGTTGGGCCTGTTTGCACACTCACGGCCTGGGTGTATGTCTGACTTCCATGTTGAAGTCCTCTTTGCATTTGTTGTGGGGGGCATGGGGTGGGCAGGAGGGGCATAGGTCTGATCTAAGGGGGCCTAAATGGTGTGTGGGCATGGTTGGCTTGGGGGGGTGTTGATTGGTTGGGGGGGTCTGGGAGAGTGTCTCCCTGGTCTGGGCGGGTGTCTATTGATCTGTTACTCCTGTGTGAGGTGTTGGGGCTGCATTTGAGAGCAATGTCCTTTAGGGTCAGGGCGAAGGTGGGCACTGCTGCCTTGTATAGGTGGACCTGGTCATAGAGGCTATTCAAGTCCAGGGTGGAGTGGTGGGCCAGGATAACATTTGATTTTGAGGCACAGTCATTGGAAATACTTGAGTTTACCCGCTGTATGTTGGCAGGGTGGAAGTATTTTCATGGTAGCAGGGTAGAGATAACCACTTGTGCGTTGGGGAAAGTCTCTCTCTCTCTTTTTCTCTCTCTTTCTCTGTGGGGTTTCTGGGGGGGAGTAAGGGACTGTGGGCCGGCACAACGGCCCCCTGTGGACTTCCTGCTCCAGGAAAGAGCATCTTTTCACAGCCAGCCAAGAGCTGCAGCTGAACGGAAGAGAGAGGCCCCCTCTCCATCTCTCTCTCTCTCTCTCTCTCTCTCCCTCTCTCCCTCTCTCTCTGTCTGTTCATCTCTCCCTCTCTCTCTCTCTCCCTCCCTCTCTCTGTCTGTCCATCTCTCTCTCTCTCTGTCTCTCTCTCTCTCTCCCTCTCTCTCTTTCTCTCTCTGTCTGTCTGTATGTCTGTCTGTCTCTGTTTGTCTGTCCATCTCTCTTTCGCTTTCTGCCCCCTCTTCAGCTCTCTCTGTCCGTCTCAATTTTTCTTCTCCTCTATCTCAGGTTGCCCCCTCTTCAGCTCTTTCTGTCTGTCTTAATTGTTCTTCTCCTCTATCTCAGGTTGCCCCCTCTTCAGCTCTCTCTCTGTCTATCCTTCTCTTTCTTTCCCTCTCAGACTGAATTTCTTTCTCTCCGTCTCCTATCCACAGCATTTTTCTTAGTTATTTTGTTTCTCTCCTTCTTTCTCTTATCTTTTGTTTGCTCTCTGACAGAAATAGTCATTATCAATCTTCCATTCCTTTTTTAAAGTGTTCCCTTTCTGCTTATTTGATTAACCCTGGGGAAAGGAAGTTCTGTGCAAGTTATGTAATTGATAGACCTGATGGAGAAGTGTACAATTCCTTCTACCCCCCCCCCCCCTGTTCCTCCCTACATCTGGTCCAACATGCCGGGTGGGGAATTGAGAGAGGGTGCTTGCAGACATAATGTAATATCTCATTGACCCAAAGCCCTTAACCTCCACAGATTTACAGGAAACGTTCCTTTGGGACATAGACACTCTGTACTCAATCTATTCACCAACCACTGCTAGGCTTTACTACTGAAGGTGAGAGAGAGAGAGAGAGAGAGAGAGAGAGAGAGAGAGAGAGAGAGAGAGAGAGAGAGAGAGAGAGAGAGAGAGAGACTTTGACTTTTGGTCTTTCTTTATTGAAACATTCTCAATTCATTTAAAACTCACCCCCCCCCACTCCAAAAATAAAAAATAAAAATATATCCTGTACTGCATCCTCTACCACATGATACAAATCACCATACACAAAAACCCTCTCCTACAACCGTATATCCAAAACATCTTCCCCAGCAATACAGACAGCCCCCCCAACACACCATATCTCCTCAAACATCTCCACACATTTGATCATTTTATAGAACTCAAACTCAACCCTAAGGCGCGCAGAGACCATCCCATTAAACAGTAGTAAAGGGTCTGTTATCCCCCCACCTTTAACCCTGTTCCTCCTTGTTAGCCAAATAGCTAACTTTGCCTGAGCAAACAGAAAATGAAACAAAACACATTTTTCTTTCTCCTTACTCGAATACCTGTATCCCATTATAAACATCCCAACAGCAAAAACCACCCCCAACCTGTCACACAGACATTCCAACCGAGACATTAATGGCATTAACCTGGTGCACACAGAAAACACATGAATTACAGTTTCTTTCATTTGACAGAAAGGACACCCCTGCCCAATTCCCGGTTCAACCCGTGCCAACCAGCTGTTAGTGGCCAGGGCTCCATGAAGAACCCTCCACTGGAGGTCCCCTGACCTCTTTGGTACTGGGGGTTTGTAGAGCGCCCTCCATCTAAATCCCACCATACTCTCCGCCCCACATACCCCCTGCCACTGATGTGCCTTCACTCCTGTTAGGCTTCTAATGCTTCTAACCTTAACGCAGAGGTTGTAGAGGGCTTTACCTCCCACCCCCTCAAACTCCCCCAGGCTCGGAGTGTTAAAATCTAACAAGTCCTCCAGACCCCCTTGCCAGTCTCCAGTCTCTGCCGTCACCTGCAGTGGCGGGAACATTGGTGGCCCCTCTCCCTTTGGCCTCTCAAACACCCCCCTTACCGGCTCAGACAGTGCCTCCTGGACCTCCTCCAGGAATCTCTCCAGCAGCCTAAGAGACGTTATTCCTGTTTGTTGCGCCAAGACCTCCAGGGTTTTCCACCCCTCCTCTCCCAGCAGTCTCAGGTCACCCAGCCTTTGTAAACCCCCTGCCATCAGTTGCCTCTGCAGGGTGGCCGACTGAACCAATCTCAAAGGGATGGCTGGGTTGTGGAAGATAGGCTCCTCCCACACCCACTGCCCAGGCTCCACACCCCCTTCTCGTGTGGGCCTTAGCAGCTGCCAGGCCCTCAGCACCGCAGAGTAAAACTCTGAGAGACCTGCTGTACTCAGCCTCTCCAGCTTCATGAGGAACAGCTGCCGGTCCAACCCTAATCCGCCAGCTCTCCTCAGCAGCGCGCATGCTGGCTCCCTCCAGCCAACATCAGTGTGGTACAGCAGTCTCTGCACTGCCTTTAGTCGGAAAGCAGCCATCCTGCTCTCCAGTTCCACCAGGCCCTGTCCTCCTTCGTGGACGGTCATGTACAAAACTGCTGCCTTCAGCCAGTGATGTCCCGACCAAAAGAAGTCCACCAGCTTGCGTTGCAGGTCTGCAAGCAGACCGGCGGGGGGGTTGAGGACAGCCAGTTTATGCCACAAGGAAGATTCCACCAGGTTGTTGATTATCAGCACCCTCCCTCTATATGACACTTGGGACAGGAGCCACCTCCACCTGGCCAGTCTTGACACCACTGCCTGTGACAGCCCCTCCCAGTTCTTGCTGACCCACCTCTCCGAGCCCAGGTACACCCCCAACACTTTAAGCCCTTCACAACCCCACTGCAAACCCCCTGGAAGCAGAGGAGGAGCCCTATCCCCCCATGCCCCACATAACAGAGCTTTGCTCTTTCCCCAGTTTACCTTAGCTGATGAAGCTCCCTCGTACACCTTCAGACTGGTCTCTAGTTCCTGCATATCTTGCCCATCCCTGACCATCACAGAAACATCATCTGCATATGCTGAGACTGCTATTCCTGTCACCACATCCATGCCTGTCCAGCACACTCCCCGCAGTCTCCTGCGTAGCAGTCCTAAAAAAGGCTCAATGGCTAGTGTGTACAGCTGCCCAGATAGAGGGCATCCTTGTCTAATACCCCGTCTCACCCAGACTGGCCTACTGAGCCCCCCTCCCACCTTAACCATACATGATGCCCCAGCATACAACAGCTTCACACAGGTCACAAAACTCTTCCCAAACCCAAACACAGACATCACATTAAACAGATACTCATGATCCACTCTATCAAAAGCCTTCTCTTGATCTAAAGAGACCAGTCCAAAGTTCACATTAGAACCTCTCGACAAGTCCAACATGTCCCTAATCAAGAGCAAGTTGTCCGTGATTGAGTGTCCCGGTACACAATATGTCTGGTCCTTGTCATGTATTGTCATGTTGTGTCTTGTTTCTGTCCTTTCCCTTCACCCTGTCTCCCTCTGCTGGTCGTTATTAGGTTACCTTTTCTCCCCCTCTTTCCCCCAGCTGTTCCTTGTCTCCTCCTAACTACCTCGTCACCCCTTTTCCCACCTGTTCCCTTTTTCCCTCTGATTAGTCCTCTATATCTCTCTCTGTTTTTGCTCCTGTCTTTGTCGGATTCTTGTTTGTGTTATTCATGCCTGAACCAGACTATCGTCATGTTTGCTGCAACCTTGTCCTGTCCTGTCGGAATCTGCCGGTCCATCTGAGCCTACCTATGTTTTGTCATTAAAGAAGCTCTGTTTACGTTAATTCGCTTTTGGGTCCTCATTCACGCACCGTAACAGAAGAATCCGACCAAGAATGGACCCAGCGACTTCGGATCCTCTCCACTCAGCCGTCGAGATCCAGGGAGCGATACTAGGCAGACACGAGCAGGAATTGTCTGCTGCTCGACATGCCGTTGAGACCCTGGCCACCCAAGTCTCCAACCTCACAGAACAGGTTCACCATCTCCGCCTCGATCCACCGGCCACTTCCAGGGCTTTCGAATCTCCGGAGCCCAGAATCAATAACCCGCCGTGTTACTCTGGGGAGCCCACTGAATGCCGCTCGTTCCTCACCCAGTGTGATATTGTGTTTTCTCTCCAGCCCAACACTTACTCCAGGAGCACTGCTCGTGTCGCCTACGTCATATCTCTCCTTACTGGACGGGCTCGTGAGTGGGGCACGGCAATCTGGGAGGCAAGGGCTGAGTGTACTAACCAGTATCAGGACTTTAAGGAGGAGATGATACGGGTTTTTGATCGATCTGTTTTTGGGGAGGAGGCTTCCAGGGCCCTGTCTTCCCTATGTCAAGGTAATCGATCCATAACAGACTACTCTATTGAGTTTCGCACTCTTGCTGCCTCCAGTGGCTGGAACGAGCCGGCTTTGCTCGCTCGTTTTCTGGAGGGTCTCCGCGCAGAGGTAAAGGATGAGATTCTCTCCCGGGAGGTTCCTTCCAGCGTGGATTCCTTGATTGAACTCGCTATTCGCATTGAGCGACGGGTTGATCTTCGTCACCGAGCTCGTGGAAAGGAGCTCGCGTTCTCCGTTGCCCCCCTCTCCGCATCACTACCATCTTCCTCTGCCGGCTCGGGTGCTGAGCCTATGCAGCTGGGAGGTATCCGCATCTCGACTAAGGAGAGGGAACGGAGAATCACCAACCGCCTCTGTCTCTATTGCGGTTCTGCTGGTCATTTTGTCACTTCATGTCCAGTAAAAGCCAGAGCTCATCAGTAAGCGGAGGGCTACTGGTGAGCGCTACTACTCCTGTCTCTCCTTCAAGATCCTGCACTACCTTGTCGGTCCATCTACGCTGGACCGGTTCGTCAGCTTCCTGCAGTGCCTTAATAGACTCTGGGGCGGAGGGCTGTTTTATGGACGAGACCTGGGCTCGGGAACATGACATTCCTCTCAGACAGTTAAGGGAGTCCACGGCCTTGTTCGCCCTGGATGGTAGTCCTCTCCCCAGGATTCAGCGTGAGACGCTACCTTTAACCCTCACTGTTTCTGGTAATCATAGCGAAACCATTTCTTTTTTAATTTTTCGTTCACCTTTTACACCTGTTGTTTTGGGCCATCCCTGGCTAGTTTGTCATATCCTTCCATTAATTGGTCTAGTAATTCTATCCTCTCCTGGAACGTCTCTTGTCATGTGAAATGTTTAATGTCTGCTATCCCTCCTGTTTCCTCTGTCTCTTCTTCACAGGAGGAGCCTGGTGATTTGACAGGGGTGCCGGAGGAATATCACGATCTGCGCACGGTGTTCAGTCGGTCCAGGGCCACCTCTCTTCCTCCACACCGGTCGTATGATTGTAGTATTGATCTCCTTCCGGGAACCACTCCCCCCCGGGGTAGACTATACTCTCTGTCGGCTCCCGAACGTAAGGCTCTCGAAGATTATTTGTCTGTAGCTCTTGCCGCCGGTACCATAGTCCCCTCCTCCTCTCCCGCCGGAGCGGGGTTTTTTTTTGTTAAGAAGAAGGACGGGTCCCTGCGCCCCTGCATAGATTATCGAGGGCTGAATGACATAACAGTGAAGAATCGTTATCCGCTTCCTCTTATGTCTTCAGCCTTCGAGATCCTGCAGGGAGCCAGGTTTTTCACTAAGTTGGACCTTCGTAACGCTTACCATCTCGTGCGCATCAGGGAGGGGGACGAGTGGAAGACGGCGTTTAACACTCCGTTAGGGCACTTTGAATACCGGGTTCTTCCTTTCGGCCTCGCTAACGCTCCAGCTGTCTTTCAGGCATTAGTCAATGATGTCCTGAGAGACATGCTGAACATCTTTGTTTTCGTTTACCTTGACGATATCCTGATTTTTTCACCGTCACTCCAGATTCATGTTCAGCACGTTCGACGTGTCCTCCAGCGCCTTTTAGAGAATTGTCTTTTTGTGAAGGCTGAGAAGTGCTCTTTTCATGCCTCCTCCGTCACATTTCTCGGTTCTGTTATTTCCGCTGAAGGCATTAAGATGGATCCCGCTAAGGTCCAAGCTGTCATTGATTGGCCCGTCCCTAAGTCACGCGTCGAGCTGCAGCGCTTTCTCGGCTTCGCGAACTTCTATCGTCGTTTCATCCGTAATTTCGGTCAGGTGGCAGCTCCTCTCACAGCTCTTACTTCTGTCAAGACGTGCTTTAAGTGGTCCGTTTCCGCCCAGGGAGCTTTTGATCTCCTCAAGAATCGTTTTACATCCGCACCTATCCTTGTTACACCTGACGTCACTAGACAGTTCGTTGTCGAGGTTGACGCGTCAGAGGTGGGCGTGGGAGCCATTCTTTCTCAGCGCTCCCTCTCTGACGACAAGGTCCACCCTTGCGCGTATTTTTCTCATCGCCTGTCGCCGTCGGAACGTAACTATGATGTGGGAAACCGCGAACTGCTCGCCATCCGCTTAGCCCTAGGCGAATGGCGACAGTGGTTGGAGGGGGCGACCGTTCCTTTTGTCGTTTGGACTGACCATAGGAACCTTGAGTACATCCGTTCTGCCAAACGACTTAATGCGCGTCAGGCGCGCTGGGCGCTGTTTTTCGCTCGTTTCGAGTTCGTGATTTCTTATCGTCCGGGCTCTAAGAACACCAAGCCTGATGCTTTATCTCGTCTCTTCAGTTCTTCAGTAGCCTCCACTGACCCCGAGGGGATTCTCCCTGAGGGGCGTGTTGTCGGGTAGACTGTCTGGGGAATTGAGAGGCAGGTAAAGCAAGCACTCACTCAAACTCCGTCGCCGCGCGCTTGTCCTAGGAACCTTCTTTTCGTTCCCGTTCCTACTCGTCTGGCCGTTCTTCAGTGGGCTCACTCTGCCAAGTTAGCCGGCCACCCTGGCGTTCGGGGTACGCTTGCTTCCATTCGCCAGCGTTTTTGGTGGCCCACCCGGGAGCATGACACGCGTCGCTTCGTGGCTGCTTGTTCGGTCTGCGCGCAGACTAAGTCCGGTAACTCCCCTCCTGCCGGCCGTCTCAGGCCGCTTCCCATTCCCTCTCGACCGTGGTCTCACATCGCCTTAGATTTTGTCACCGGACTGCCTTCGTCAGCGGGGAAGACTGTTATTCTTACGGTTGTCGACAGGTTCTCTAAGGCGGCTCATTTTATTCCCCTTGCTAAGCTTCCTTCTGCTAAAGAGACGGCACAAATCATCATCGAGAATGTTTTCAGAATTCATGGCCTTCCGTCAGACGTCGTTTCGGACAGAGGTCCGCAATTCACGTCTCAATTTTGGAGGGAGTTTTGCAGTTTGATTGGGGCTTCCGTCAGTCTCTCTTCCGGCTTTCACCCCCAGTCTAACGGTCAAGCAGAACGGGCCAATCAGACTATTGGTCGCATCTTACGCAGTCTTTCTTTTCGCAACCCTGCGTCTTGGTCAGAACAGCTCCCCTGGGCAGAATACGCCCACAACTCGCTTCCTTCGTCTGCGACCGGGCTATCTCCTTTTCAGAGTAGCCTCAGGTACCAGCCTCCGCTGTTCTCATCTCAGTTTGCCGAGTCCAGCGTCCCCTCCGCTCAGGCTTTTGTCCAACGTTGCGAGCGCACCTGGAAGAGGGTCAGGTCTGCACTTTGCCGTTATAGGGCGCAGACTGTGAGAGCTGCTAATAAGCGTAGAACTAAGAGTCCTAGATATTGTCGCGGTCAGAGAGTTTGGCTCTCCACTCAGAACCTTCCCCTTAAGACCGCTTCTCGCAAGTTGACCCCGCGGTTCATTGGTCCGTTCCGTATTTCTCAGATCATTAATCCTGTCGCAGTTCGACTTCTTCTTCCGCGATATCTTCGTCGCGTCCACCCGGTCTTCCATGTCTCCTGTATCAAGCCCGTTCTTCGTGCCCCCGCTCGTCTTCCCCCCCCCCCCATCCTTGTCGAGGGCGCACCCATCTACAGGGTCTGTAGGATTTTGGACATGCGTCCTCGGGGCCGTGGTCATCAGTACCTAGTAGATTGGGAGGGGTACGGTCCTGAGGAGAGGAGTTGGGTTCCCTCTCGGGACGTGCTGGACCGTGCGCTGATCGAGGATTTCCTCCGTTGCCGCCAGGTTTCCTCCTCGAGTGCGCCAGGAGGCGCTCGGTGAGTGGGGGGGTACTGTCATGTATTGTCATGTTGTGTCTTGTTTCTGTCCTTTCCCTTCACCCTGTCTCCCTCTGCTGGTCGTTATTAGGTTACCTTTTCTCCCCCTCTTTCCCCCAGCTGTTCCTTGTCTCCTCCTAACTACCTCGTCACCCCTTTTCCCACCTGTTCCCTTTTTCCCTCTGATTAGTCCTCTATATCTCTCTCTGTTTTTGCTCCTGTCTTTGTCGGATTCTTGTTTGTGTTATTCATGCCTGAACCAGACTATCGTCATGTTTGCTGCAACCTTGTCCTGTCCTGTCGGAATCTGCCGGTCCATCTGAGCCTACCTATGTTTTGTCATTAAAGAAGCTCTGTTTACGTTAATTCGCTTTTGGGTCCTCATTCACGCACCGTAACAGTCCTTGTGTATTATAGAGTCCAGATGGGACTTCAGTCTGTTAGAGAGGACCTTGGCAAAAATCTTGTAGTCCGCACAGAGTAATGCCACAGGCCTCCAGTTCTTAAGTTCACACAAGTCCCCTTTTTTGGGCAGGAGAGTCAGAGCCGCCCGACGGCAGCTCATCGGCAACTCTCCTACCCTGACGCATTCACGCAACACGCAAAATAAATCCTGTCCAATTGTTCCCCAGAATTTTTTGTAAAATTCCACTGGAAGTCCATCGACCCCAGGTGCACGACCGGGGGACATCTGGGTTACTGCCTCTGCCAGTTCATGTGACAACAGAGGAATGTCCATTTCATCCCTCTGTGCCCGAGAGAGCTTAGGGAGTCCTGCGAACAAGACCTGAGCACACATAGGATCACACATTTCTGCCCTATACAATTCAGTATAAAACTCCACAGTCCGCTCCCGCATCTCCCCCACCACAGAGGTCACCCGCCCATCAGACAGCCGTAGACAATGCATACCCTTGGCTTCACTGCTCTGTCTTTCCAAACCAAAGAAGAAGGAGCTGGAAGCATCCATCTCCTTGAGCATGGAGAACCTAGCTCTTACAAGTGCTCCCTTTGCTTTAACCTGGAAAAAACTGCCCAGGTCCCTACGTAATTCGGCTAAGTTAGCCTGGAGGCCTACATTGCCTTGCCCCACCATCTCTACCTCCATCTCACTAATACACCGCTCTAGTTCCCCCAATACTCTCCTAGCCTCTGAGGATGAGAGAGCAGTATACTGTTGACAGAAAAGCCGCATTTGCACTTTCCCCACATCCCACCATTGACTCAGAGACTCATACTCCTCTCTTCGCTGCCCCCATCTTTCCCAAAAAGTCTGGAAACCTGAGCAAAAAGTGGCATCTTGTAAGAGCTTTACATTGAACTTCCAATAAGATGCCTGCCGGGGCCCTGGTGAAATAGACAGCCGAGCCATGGTTATGTGGTGATCCGAAAACCCCACTGGGAGAATGGTAGCACCCAGCAGCCTATTGCTCTGATTCCTGGACATGTAAAAACGATAAAGTCGAGCTGCACTCACCCTAGCCCCAAAAACCTTCACCCACGTATACTGTCTTGTGTTTGGATGTTTAGTTCTCCAAACATCCACTAGGTCAAGCTGATTAAAGATATCCCTTAACACTCCCACTGACACTGAATGAGGCTCTTCCCCATTTCTGTCTTTTGTAAAATCCATTGTACAGTTCCAGTCACCTCCGATCACCAGCGTCTCCTCAGGCGCTACTTGTGAGAGTTCCTGTCTAAGACTCCCAAATAGAACCCCTCTTTCTCTCCCTGTGTTAGGCGCATACACATTTATAAAGACAAAACACATGTTGTTAATTTCTGCTTTAACAACAAGCAACCTACCCCTACACACCTCCTTTGAGGAGCAAATTTTTACAGCCAGACCCGGTGCAAAAAGGACTGCCACCCCTGCACTAAGATTTGTCCCATGGCTCAACACACTTGCCCCTTTCCACCAGAGCCCCCAATCAACTTCATTCACCACATCACTATGCGTCTCCTACAGAAACAACACCTGTACTTTTTTTTGTTTTACATATTCACCCAACACACTCCTCTTTCTCGCATCTCTGGCGCCATTTATATTGAGCGAGCCTACCCGAAGAGTCTCCATAAGAAGTGGGAGAAAAGCCAGCAGAGAAATAGACCAATAGCAAAGCTCAAAAAGCCCCAGTGTCAGTAAGAAATTAAACATCTAAACAGTGTCTGAAGGTAAACCTTTACGCACTGTTGTGACCCACTTCCTCAACCTAAACCGTTTCCTGGGTGAGAGGACACTATGCCCCTCATTTCTCATAGCATGTTGTACTGATCTTACAAACTTTCTAGGATCAGGAAAAAAAGCCTCAAGATTAACTTTTTTCCCCTTAGTCTCATTCAGGAACCTTGTCAGTTCTCTCAACGTGTACTTAGACCCCTCGGGTTGACTGGCTGTCAGCTCCGGGCCAATTGAAGAGGAGTCTGAAAAAAATAACTCCTCATCCTCTTCCTCAGACTCACTTTCCTCCTCTTCTCTATCTCCCACCCTGACCACCTGCCCTTTCTCTCTGGTTAGGGCCTCACCCACAGCAACAGGCAACATTTCCATGGTGCCTTTGTCCACACCCTTTTTCTTTTTCCTCTTGACACCCTCCTCCTCCCCCCCTAATCTCTTACACTTCCCCACTATACTCTCCTCATCCACTAGAATTACCTGACTAGACACAGTATCATCTGCACCACCCTCCATAGCATGACTAGGGCCAGCCTCAGCTACACCACCCTCCATAGCATGACTAGGGCCAGCCTCAGCTACACCACCCTCCATAGCATGACTAGGCCCAGCATCATCTGCACCACCCTCCATAGCATGACTAGGGCCAGCCTCAGCTACACCACCCTCCATAGCATGACTCGGCCCAGCATTATCTGCACCACCCTCCATAGCATGACTCGGCCCAGCATCATCTGCACCACCCTCCATAGCATGTCTAGGCCCAGCCTCAGCTACCCCACCATCTCTAGCCTGACTAGACCCAGCCTCTGCTTCTCCACCATCTCTAGCCTGACTAGACCCAGCCTCCACTACCCTACCATCTCTAGCCTGACTAGGCCCAGCCTCATCTACACCACCATCTCTAGACTGACTAGGCCCAGCCTCTGCTATCTGCATCTCCTTACCCCCTGCATTTTGACCTCGATTTCCCCCACCTGCCCTCACCTTGTCTATGGCCTTTATGTGGGCACGCAAAACTCTTGTGCCCCAAATCCCCACATTCAAAACACCGTAGACTATCTGTGCTGGCAAAACCTGCATAGAGCCCCTCCCCATGCCTCACTTTAAAATGCACATTTAGCTGTTGCTCATTATTGTTCAGAAACATAAACACTTGCCTCCTGAACGAAACAACGTGCTTAACGGCATCTGCCTGAAAACCTGCTGACAGTACACGGAAACCGCTAGCAAACTTACCAAAACGACTCAGCTCTTTCCTAATTTGATCATCCGTAATAAACGGAGGCAAATTTGCCACTACAACTCTTGTTGAAGGGGTAGAGAGAGGTGAAATTGACACCAACACATCCCTTACAAATATTCCGCTAGCAATTAGCCTACCGACCAAATTAGCCCTTTTCATGAACACAACCACAGCTTTGTTCATTCTAGAAGCAGAATGTATAAACTCAGCTCCTACCTGTTCACCGACCACGAGCAGAACCTCCTCCACCTTAACTCCATTCTCAGGAACACACCTGAAACCATGCTGTATCGACAGCGTCTCCTCCGCGCTAGGCTGAGAAGCCATTGCGCACACTACACCTTCCAACCCCCAGGAAAGTTACTCTGTCCTCTTCCACCCTAACTTTGAAAAAAAAAAAAACTTTGGATACCGCTAAAAACAAATATTTCATTAACCCTCCACCATAGAAAATAACATGTAAATAAAATAATCAAGAAAGTTAGTTAGGATAGAGCTTTCCACACCAAACACTCAAACTCCAAAAAACTCTCAGCATGCACCGAAAGAGAGAGAGAGAGAGAGAGAGAGAGAGAGAGAGAGAGAGAGAGAGAGAGACAGAGAGAGAGAGAGAGAGAGAGAGAGAGAGAGAGACAGAGAGAGAGAGAGAGAGAGAGAGAGAGAGAGAGAGAGAGAGACATGGGATGAGACAGGGATGCCGGTTAAGCCCTCTTCAACTTATATATCAACGAATTGGCGAGGTCACTAGAACCTACTAGAATCTGAAGTCAAATGTCTACTCTTTGCTGATCATCTGGTGCTTCTGTCCCCAACCTGACAGTAAATCTCAGTAAGACAAAAATAATGGTGTTCCAAAAAAGGTGCAGTTGCCAGGACCACAAATTCAAATTCATCTAGACACAATTGCTCTAGAGCACACAAAACACTATTGGCCTTCTATGCCATCAAAAATAACATAATATTCTACACACCAATTATGATCTGGCTAAAAATACTTGAATCCGTTATGGAACCCATTTCCCTTAATTGTTATGAAGGTGTGATGGTACAGAACGACATAGGCAAGATGCAGTAGATGGTATCGAGTACAGTATATACATATGAGATGAGTAATGTAGGGTATGTAAACAAAGTGGCATAGTTTAAAGTGGCTAGTGATACATGTATTACATGAAATGCAGTAGATTATATAGAGTACAGTATATACATATACATATGAGATGAGTAATGTAGGGTATGTGAACATTATATTATATTAAGTGGCATTGTTTAAAGTGGCTAGTGATACATTTTTACATCAATTTCCATTATTAAAGTGGCTGGAGTTGAGTCAGTATGTTGGCAGCAGCCACTCAATGTTAGTGGTGGCTGTTTAACAGTCTGATGGCCTTGAGATAGAAACTGTTTTTCAGTCTCTCGGTCCCTGCTTTGATGCACCTGTACTGACCTCGCCTTCTGGATGATAGCGGGGTGGACAGGCAGTGGCTCGGGTGGTTGTTGTCCTTGATGATTTTTTGGCCTTCCTGTGACATCGGGTGCTGTAGGTGTCCTGGAGGGCAGGTAGTTTGCCCCCGGTGAGGCGTTGTGCAGACCTCACTACCCTCTGGAGAGCCTTACGGTTGTGGGCGGAGCAGTTGCCGTACCAGGCAGTGATACAGCCCGACAGGATGCTCTCAATTGTGCATCTGTAGAAGTTTGTGGGTGCTTTTGGTGACAAGCCAAATTTCTTCAGCCTCCTGAGGTTGAAAGTTATTTAGTCTGTCTGGGAGCAAGCCATCCTGGTCCGCGACGGAGCTGGTTTTCTTTTTGTAATCCGTGATTGACTGTAGACC
This sequence comes from Oncorhynchus mykiss, assembly GCF_013265735.2. NCBI lineage: Eukaryota > Metazoa > Chordata > Actinopteri > Salmoniformes > Salmonidae > Oncorhynchus > Oncorhynchus mykiss. The sequence continues at coordinate 35,387,195 of NC_048591.1, forward strand.
CTGCCACATACCTCTTGTGTCTGAGCCATTGAATTGCGACTCTACTTTGTTTCTATACTGACGCTTAGCTTGTTTGATTGCCTTACGGAGGGAATAGCTACACTGTTTATATTCGGTCATTTTTCCGGTCACCTTGCCCTGGTTAAAAGCAATGATTCACGCTTTCAGTTTTGCGCGAAGGCTGCCATCAATCCACGGTTTCTGGTTTGGGAATGTTTTAATCGTTGCTGTGGGTATAACAACGTTAATGCACTTTCTAATGAACTCGCTCACCGAATCAGCGTATTCGTCAATGTTGTTGTTGGACGCAATGCGGAACATATCCCAATCCATGTGATCGAAGCAGTCTTGAAGCGTGGAATCAGATTGGTCGGACCAGAGTTGAACAGACCTGAGCGTGGGAGCTTCTTGTTTTAGTCTCTGTCTGTAGGCTGGAAGCAACAAAATGGAGTCGTGGTCAGCTTTTCCGAAAGGAGGGCCTTATATGCGTCGTGGAAGTTAGAATAACAATGATCCAGGGTTTTACCAGCCCTGGTTGCGCAATCGATATGCTGATACAATTTAGGGAGTCTTGTTTTCAGATTAGACTTGTTAAAATCCCCAGCTACAATGAATGCAGCCTCAGGATATTTGGTTTCCAGTTCATAAAGACTCAAATAAAGTTTGTTCAGGGCCATCGATGTGTCTGCTTGGGGGGAATATATACGGCTGTGATTATAATCGAAGAGAATTCCCTTGGTAGATAATGTGGTCGACATTTAATTTCGAGGAATTCTAAGTCAGGTGAACAGAAGGACTTGAGTTCCTGTATGTTGTTATGATCACACCACGTCTCGTTAATCATAAGGCATACCCCCCCCCCCCCTTACCAGAAAGATGCTTGTTTCTGTCGGCGCGATGCGTGAAGAAAAGAGCTGACTGCACCGACTCCGATAGAGTCTCTCTAGTGAGCCATGTTTCAGTGAAGCAACGAATGTTACAGTCTCTGATGTCTCTCTGGAATGCTACCCTTGCTTGGATTTCATCAACCTTGTTTTCAAGAGAGTGTACATTGGCGAGTAGTATGCTAGGGAGTATTGAGGTTTGGGTTATAAAAAAATATCAGAAACTTTGAACATCCCATGGAGTACCATTAAATCCATTATAAAATAAATGGAAAGAATATGGCACCACAACAAACCTGCCAAGAGTGGGCCGCCCACCAAATCTCACGGACCAGGCAAGGAGGGCATTGATCAGAGAGGCAACAAAGAGACCAAAGATAACCCTGTAAGAGCTGCAAAGCACCACACAGGAGATTGGAGTATCTGTCCATGGGACCACTTTAAGCCGTACACTCCACAGAGCTGGCTTTATGGAAGAGTGGCCAGGAAAAAAGCCAATGCTTAAATAAAAAAATTAGCAAAAGGCATGTGGGAGACTCCCTAAACATATGGAAGAAGGTACTCTGGTCAAAAAAAGAGAAAAAAATGCTTTGTCTGGTGCAAATCCAACACCTCCCATCACCCCGAGAACACCATCCCCACAGTGAAGCATGGTGGTGGCAGCATCAAGCTGTGGGGATGTTTTTCATCGACAGGGACTGGGAAACTGGTCAGAATTGAAGGAATGATGGGTGGTGCTAAATACAGGGAAATTGTTGAGGGAAACCTGTTTCAGTCTTCCAGAGATTTGAGACTGTGACGGAGGTTCACATTCCAACAGGACAATGACCCTAAGCATACTGCTAAAGAGGCACTCAAGTGGTTTAAGGGGAAACATTTAAATGTCTTGGAATGGCCTATTCAAATCCCAGACCTCAATCCAACTGAGAATATATGGTATGACTTAGCGATTGCTGTACATCAGCGGAACCCATCCAACTTGAAAGAACTGGAGCAGTTTTGCTTTGAAGAATGGGGAAAAATCCCAGTGGCTAGATGTGCCAAGCTTATAGAGACATACATCAAGATACTTGCAGCTGTAATTGCTGCAAAAGGTGGCTCTACAAAGTATTGACTTTGGGGGTTGAATAGTTATGCACACTCAATTACTGCATTTTTTTAATCTTATTTCTTTTTTGTCTCACAATAAACAAATAAAGCATGGTGGTGGCAGCATCATGCTGTGGGGATGTTTTTCATCAACAGTTTTTACCCCCAAGCCATAAGACTTCTGAACAGGTAACCAAATGGCTACCCGGACTATGTGCATTGTGTGCTTCCCCAACCCCTCTTTTATGCTGCTGCTACTCTTTGTTGATCTTATATGCATAGTCACTTTAACTACACATTCATGTACATACTATCTCAATTGGCCCGACCAACCAGTGCTCCCCGCACATTGGCTAAACGGACTATCTGCATTGTGTCCCACCACCCGCTAACCCCTCTCTTTACGCAACTGCTACTCTCTGTTCATCATATATGCATAGTCACTTTAACCATACCAACATGTACATACTACCTCAATAAGCCTGACTAACCGGTGTCTGTGTATAGTCTTGCTACTCTTACTTTCAAATGTCTTTTTACTGTTGTGTTATTTCTTTACTTACCTACACACACACACACACACACATACTTTTTTTCTCCGCACTATTGGTTAGAGCCTGTAAGTAAGGTGTACACCCGTTGTATTCGGCGCACGTGACGAATAAACTTTGATTTGATATGATGTATGTGCACATTGCCCACAAAATTAGGCGGAAAGTGAGCTGCACTTCCTAACCTCCTGACAAATGCATGACCATATTAGAGATAGATTACACAGATCGACAAAGAATTAGAAATCAAACCCAAACTCAAACCCAAACTCAGCAAAAAAAGAAACAGCCCTTTTTCAGGACCCTGTCTTTCAAAGATAATTCGTAAAAAATCTAAATAACTTCACAGATCTTCATTGTGAAGGGTTTAAACACGGTTTCCCATGCTTGTTCAATGAACCATAAACAATTAATGAACGTGCACTAAAGGTCACAGTTATGAAAACTTAGGACACGAAAGATGCCTTTCTACTGCCTCTGAAAAACACCAAAAGAAAGATGCCATGGGTCAATGATCATCTGCGTGAACGTGCCTTTGGCATGCTGCAAGGAGGCATGAGGACTGCAAATGTGGCCAGGGCAATAAATTGCAATGTCCGTACTGTGAGACGCCTAAGAGGGAGACAGGACGGACAGCTGATCATCCTCGCAGTGGCAGACCACGTGTAACAACACCTGCATAGGATCGTTACATCCGAACATCATACCTGCAGGACAGGTACAGGATGGCAACAACAAATGCCCGAGTTACACCAGGAACGCACAAATCTCATCAGTGCTCAGACTGTCCGCAAAAGGCTGAAAGAGGCTGGACTCAGGGCTTGTAGGTCTGTTTTAAGGCAGGTCCTCAACAGACATTTGCAATCTCCTGCAGAGTTCTGTCCTACTATCCAGGTCTGTACCCAAACAATTTGAACTTCTACTTATAAAAATCCACCTCTCTAAAAACAAGTCTCTCACTGTTGCCACCTGCTATAGACCACCCTCTGCCCCCAGCTGTGCTCTGGACACAATATGTGAACTGATTGCCCCCATCTATCTTCAGAGCTTTTGTCACTTTTTGATCCTTCGATGTCGGCTCTTCCTATCATTGTGAAGCAGAATTCACCAAGCGTTGGATTGTTCACCCACTGATAGGGAACGTGAGCTGGGATTAGACCGTCGTGAGACAGGTTAGTTTTACCCTACTGATGATGTGTTGTTGCAATAGTAATAGTAATCCTGTTGCAATAGCTCGTGCTGCTAGGTGACCTAAACTGGAACATGCTTAACACCCCAGCGATCCTACAATCTAAGCTTGATGCCCTCAATCTCACACAAATTATCAATGAACCTACCAGGTACCACCCCAAAGCCGTAAACACGGGCATCCTCATAGATATCATCCTAACGAACTTGCCCTCTAAATACACCTCTGCTGTATTCAACCAAGATCTCAGCAATCACTGCCTCATTGCCTGCATCCGTAATGGGTCAGCGGTCAAACAACCTCCACTCATCACTGTCAAACGTTCCCTGAAACACTTCAGCGAGCAGGTATCTCTAATCGACCTGGCCGGGGTATCCTGGAAGGATATCGATCTCATCCCGTCAGTAGAGGATGTAGAGGATTTTTTTTTAAATGCCTTCCTCACCATCTTAAATAAGCATGCCCCATTCAAGAACTTCAGAACCAGGAACAGATATAGCCCTTCGTTCTCTCCAGACCTGACTGCCCTTAACCAACACAAAAACATCCTATGGCGTTCTGCATTAGCATCGAACAGCCCCAGTGATATGCACATTTTCAGGGAAGCTAGAAACCAATATACACAGGCAGTTAGAAAAGCCAAGGCTAGTTTTTTCAAGCAGAAATTTGCTTCCTGCAACACAAACTCAAAAAAGTTCTGGGACACTGTAAAGTCCATGAAGAATAAGAACACCTCCTCCCAGCTGCCCACTGCACTGAGGATAGGAAACACTGTCACCACCAATAAATCCACTATAATTGAGAATTTCAATAAGCATTTTTCTACGGCTAGCCATGCTTTCCACCTGGCTACCCATACCCCGGTCAACAGCACTGCACCCCCCACAGCAACTCGCCCAAACCTTCCCCATTTCTCCTTCTCCCAAATCCAGTCAGCTGATGTTCTGAAAGAGCTGCAAAATCTGGACCCTTACAAATCAGCCTGCTAGTCAATCTGGACCCTCTCTTTCTAAAATGATCTGCCAAAATTGTTGCAACCCTTATTACCAGCCTGTTCAACCTCTCTTTCGTGTCGTCTGAGATTCCCAAAGATTGGAAAGCAGCTGTGGTCATTCCCCTCTTCAAAGGGGGACAGACTCTTGACCCAACCCGCTACAGACCTATATATATCCTACCCTGCCTTTCTAAGGTCTTCGAAAGCCAAGTCAACAAACAGATTACTGACCATTTCGAATCCCACCATACCTTCTCCGCTATGAAATCTGGCTTCAGAGCTGGTCATGGGTGCACCTCAGCCACGCTCAAGGTCCTAAACGATATCATAACCGCCATCGATAAGAAAAAATACTGTACAGCCGTATTCATTGACCTGGACATGGCTTTCGACTCTGTCAATCACCACATCCTCATCGGCAGACTCGATAGCCTTGGTTTCTCAAACGATGCTTCGCCTGGTTCACCAACTACTTCTCTGATAGAGTTCAGTGTGTCAAATTGGAGGGCCTGTTGTCCGGGCTCCTGGCAGTCTCTATGAGGGCGCCACAGGGTTCAATTCTTGGACCACAGGGTTCAATTCTTCTCTGTATACATCAATGTTGTCGCTCTTGCTGGTGAGTCTCTAATCCACCTCTACGCAGACGACACCATTCTGTATACTTCTGGCCCTTCTTTGGACACTGTGTCAACAACCCTCCAGACGAGCTTCAATGCCATACAACTCTCCTTCCGTGGCCTCCAATTGCTCTTAAATACAAGTAAAACTAAATGCATGCTCTTCAACCGATCGCTGCCTGCACCTGCCCGCCCATCCAACATCACTACTCTGGATGGTTCTGACTTAGAATTTGTGGACAACTACAAATACCTAGGTGTCTGGTTAGACTGTAAACTCTCCTTCCAGACTCCCATCAAACATTTCCAATCCAAATTTAAATCTAGAATTGGCTTCCTACTTCGCAACAAAGCATCCTTCACTCATGCTGGCAAACACACCCTTGTAAAACTAACCATCCTACCTATCCTTGAATTTGGTGATGTCATTTACAAAATAGCCTCCAATACCCTACTGAATAAATTGGATGCAGTCTATCACAGTACCATTCGTTTTGTCACCAAAGCCCCATATACTACCCACCACTGCGACCTGTACGCTCTCGTTGGCTGGCCCTAGCTTCATACTCGGTGTGTCACAGCATCATCGGACTGAGCTTGTTGTTATTGCAGGTAATCTCAATGCTGTGCGTTACAAGGAAGACATCCTCCTCCCTCACGTGGTACCCTTCCTGCAGGCTCATTCTGACATGACCCTACAGCATGACAATGCCACCAGCCATACTGCTCATTCTGTGCGTGATTTCCTGCATAACAGGAATGTCAGTGTTCTGCCATGGCCAGCGAAGAGCCCGGATCTCAACCCCATTGTGCATGTCTGGGACCTGTTGGATCGGACGGTGAGAGCTAGGGTCATTCCCCCAATGTTCGGGAACTTGCAGGTGCCTTGGTGGAAGAGTGGGGTGACATCTTGCAGCAAGAACTGGCAAATCTGTTGATTTTAGATTTTGACCCCCCTCCCCCTTCCTTTGTTCAGGGACACATTATTCAGATTATTTTAGCCACATGTCTGTGTAACTAGTTCACTTGTAGAATCTTGATATAACTAACACATGTTACGTTTGCTGAAAATAAATGCAGTTGACAGTGAGAGTTCATGTTTCCCATGCCAATAAAGACCTTAAATTGAATTGTATTGAATTGAGAGAGAGAGAGAGAGAGAGAGAGAGAGAGAGAGAGAGAGAGAGAGAAAGGAAAGACACACACAACTGTTCTAGGTGGTTAACCCTCCTGTTGTTGTGAGTGGTAAAGGTGCAGTGTGTGTGTCTTTGTGTGTACTGTATGTGTGTCTCTCTGTGTGTGTGTGTGTGTGTGTTTGTCTCTGCAATGCCATCTCGCTGTGTTCTCCAACCTTGTTTGCAGCCTCCGTCACCCCCTGGGGTGGGCACAGACAGTGTGATTCCCTGGGGCAAGCAACAACCTCTCACAGTCTCACTGCAAAAATAGCCGTTCATCTACGTTCTCCCATTGTCAAATTTCAAAGTTGATCCAAACGTAAAATTTCAAAGTGATTTTGTTCCTCCTGCTACTCTGTATTGTTCCATTTGAAGTTCAATGTTAAGTTTAGACACATTCTGAATGTTTAAGGTTAAGGTGAGCGTTAAGTTTTGGGATAGGTTTAAAACCCAAAAGAAAAAACATGTGTCCACAACTAGGATCAAACAACCAACCTTCTGATCTGAAATCGGGATAACACTTATCGAGCATCCCAGTCGACAACACCCGAGCAAAGCACAAGCCTACTTGATGGTAATAGCACTCACTATGGCCCCTAGTGGCCGGTTTTGAAGATATTTCCCAACAAACTCAGGACATGGATAGACGTCCAATTTCGATGTCGATCTTGATCGGCCTGGTTGGGAGTAACAGCCTACCTAACCTCCTGGGGTTGGGAATAACAGCCTACCTTACCTCCTGGGGTTGGGAATAACAGCCTCCTGGGGTTGGTAGTAACAGCCTCCTGGGGTTGGGAATAACAGCCTACTGAGGTTGGGAATTAACAGCCTCCTGGGGTTGGGAGTAACAGCCTCCTGGGGTTGGGAGTAACATCCTCCTGGGGTTGGGAGTAACATCCTCCTGGGGTTGGGAGTAACAGCCTCCTGGGGATGGGAGTAACAGCCTCCTGGGTTGGGAGTAAACAGCCTCCTGGGGTTGGGAGTAACAGCCTCCTGGGGTTGGGAGTAACAGCCTCCTGGGTTTGGGAGTAACATCCTCCTGGGGTTGGGAGTAACAGCCTCCTGGGGTTGGGAGTAACAGCCTCCTGGGGTTGGGAGTAACAGCCTCCTGAGGTTGGGAGTAACATCCTCCTGGGGTTGGGAGTAACATCCTTCTGGGGTTGGGAGTAACATCCTCCTGGGGTTGGGAGTAACATCCTCCTGGGGTTGGGAGTAACTGCCTCCTGGGGTTGGGAGTAACATCCTCCTGGGTTGGGAGTAACAGCCTCCTGGGGTTGGGAGTAACATCCTCCTGGGTTGGGAGTAACATCCTCCTGGGGTTGGTAGTAACAGCCTCCTGGGGTTGGGAGTAAACAGCCTCCTGGGGTTGGGAGTAACAGCCTCCTGGGGTTGGGAGTAACAGCCTCCTGGGTTTGGGAGTAACATCCTCCTGGGGTTGGGAGTAACAGCCTCCTGGGGATGGGAGTAACAGCCTCCTGGGGTTGGGAGTAACATCCTCCTGGGGTTGGGAGTAACAGCCTACCTTACCTCCTGGGGTTGCCACAGACAGGATGTCACACTCTTTTCTGTCCTCCCTCCTCCTGATCTCTCTGTCCCTCTGCCCCCTCCTTCTGTACTCTCTCATATTTCTGTCCTTCCTCCTCCTCCTGTTCTCTCTTCTCTCTCTGTCATTCCTGCTCCTCCTGTTCTCTCTCCTCTCTCTGTCCTTCCTCCTCCTGTTCTCTCTCCTCTCTCTGTCATTCCTGCTCCTCCTGTTCTCTCTCCTCTCTCTGTCCTTCTTCCTCCTTCTGTTCTCTCTCATCTCTCTGTCCTTACTCCTCCTCCTGTTCTCTCTCCTCTCTCTGTCATTCCTGCTCCTCCTGTACTCTCTCATCTCTGTCACTTCTCCTCCTCCTCCTTTCTCATCTCTCTGTTCCTCCTCCTCTTTCTCCTCCTCCTCCTCCCTCATCTCTCTGTCACTTCTCCTCCTCCTGTTCTCTCTCATCTCTCTGTCCTTCCTCATCCTTCTGTTCTCTCTAAAATCTCTGTCCTTCCTCCTCCTTCTGTACTCTCTCATCTCTCTGTCACTTCTCCTCCTCCTTTCTCATCTCTCTGTTCCTCCTCCTCTTTCTACTCCTCCTCCTCCCTCATCTCTCTGTCCTTCCTCCTCCTTTCTCATCGCTCTGTTCCTCCTCCTCTTTCTACTCCTCCTCCTTCCTCATCTCTCTGTCCTTCCTCCTCCTTCTGTTCTCTCTCATCTCTCTGTTCCTCCTCCTCTTTCTCCTCTTTCTTCTCCTCCCTCATCTCTCTGTCCTTCCTCATCCTCTTCACTCTAATCTCTCTGCCACTTTTTCTCCTCTTCGCTCTCATGTCTCTGTCACTTCTTCTCCTCCTCCTCCTCTCTCATCTCTCTGTCCCTCCTCCTCCTCCTCCCCTACCTCCTCCTGTCCTTCCTCCTCCTCCTGTTCTCGCATTCATCTCTGTCCTTCCTCCTCTTCCTGTTCTCTCTGTCCCTCCTCCTCCTCTTCACTCTCATCTCTCTGTCCTTCCTTGTCCTCCTCTTCTTTCTCATCTCCCTGTCCTTCCTCCTCTACCTCCTCCTCCTCTTTCATCTATCTGTCCTTCCTCCTTCTAGTCTTCTCTCTCATCTCTGTCACTCCTCCTCCTCCTCCTCCTTTTCACTCTCATCTCTCTGTCATTCCTCCTCCTCATCTCTCTAATCTCTTTGTCCTTCCTCCTCCTCCTCTTCTCTCATTATGTCCCCCACCACTCTGAATTCAATTGAGTCAGCCCCTTTGTCGTCTCTATAGCTGTGTTGTTTTGTTGCAGTGTGTTCAAACTGCTCTCACTCTCTCCATCTCCATATCTCTCTCTCTCTCTCTCTCTCTCTCTCTCTCTCCATATCCATCTCATTCTTCCTCTCTCTTTCTTGTTCTCTCTCTCTTTCCATCTCAATTAAATTCAACTACATTTGTACGGCTTTATTGGCATGGGAAACAAACGGTGACTTTGCCAAAGCAAATGGAATAAATAACAAATAAAATGGATATAAATAAGGGAAACATTAGTAAACACTACACTCACAAAAGTTTGAAAAGAATATATACATTTTTTTACAATGTTGTTTGTGCTCCACGGCTTGCCCTCCAAAGGCCACAAATCTTGCTGTTTTGACTGCACACTGCGGTATTTCAACTAACAGATATGGGAGTTTATCATTGTTTGATTTGTTTCTGAATTCTTTGTTGATCTGTGTGATCTGTGGGAAATAGGTGTATCTAATGTGGTCATACATTTGGCAAGAAGTTAGGAATCGCAGCTCCGTTTCCACATCATTTTGTGGGCAGTGAGCACACAGCCTGTCTTTTCCTGAGAGCCAGGTTTGCCTATGGCGGCCTCTCTCAATAGCAAGGCTATGCTCATTGAGTCTGTACATAGTCAAAGCTTTCCTTAAGTTTGGGTCAGTCACATTGGCTGGATATTCTGCCGCTGTGTACTCTCTGTTTAGGGCCAAATAGCATTCTAGATTGCTCTGTTTTTTTGTTAATTCTTTCCAATGTGTCAAGTAATTATCTTTTTGTTTTCTCATGATTTGGTTGGGTCTAATTGTGTTGCTGTCGTGTGGCTCTGTGGGGTCTGTTTGTGTTTGTGAACAGAGCCCCAGAACCAGCTTGCTTAGGGGACTCTTCTGCACATTCATCTCTCTGTAGGTGATGGCTTTGTTATGGAAGGTTTGTCAATCACTTCCTTTTTGGTGGTTGTAGAATTTAGCAGCTCTCTCTGGATTTTGATAATTAGCGGCTATCGGCTTAATTCTGCTATGTACACAGAGGATATTTTTGCAAAATTCTGCATGCGGAGTCTCAATTTGGTATTTGTCCCATTTTGTGAATTATTGGTTGGTGAGTGGACCCCAGACCTCACAACCATAAAGGGCAATGGGTTCTATAACTGATTCAAGTATTTTTAGCCAGATCCTTTCGGGTATAGCAGACATGTGAAAGATGCAAATTAGTGTCTTTGTACCTCATGCATGATTGGATACATTATAAACTTTTTGTTTGCTGAATTTCCTTGACAACCCATGGGATAAAAACGGACTAAAGTCTGAAGCCCCTGCCTAATAAATGATAGCTATACTACTGCACTGCCGCAGTCACACACACACACACACACACACACACACACACACGCACACACGCACGCACGCACGCACGCACACAAATGCACACAAACATACAGACACACACACACACACACACACACACACACATATACACACAGAGGAGGGGGGAGAGCTATTGGTCTCTAAGGAACAGTTAGAGCCCATAGTTACACTACCACAGAGAGAAAGAGAAGAGGAGAAGGAAGAGATGAGTAAGGGAAGAGGGGAACGAGAGAGAACGGACGGAGAAAGTTAAAGGAAAGAAAAAAGAGAGATGGACGAAGGATGAATTAGACAGATAAGAAGGGGAATAAAGGAAAGTGAAAAAAGGACTCATGAGAAATGGAGGAGAGGGGGAAAGGGCAGGAAATGGAGTGAGAGAGAGGAGGAGTGAGCTTGGAGAGCGACACAGAGGAGTGTAACAGGGAGGAGGGTGAGAGGCGAGAGTGAGATGGAAAGGTGAGAGAGGGAGAGATGAGGGGGTGGAAAAGAGAGACAGGGAGGGGAGGGACAGGTCACCAGTGGTTTTTCATTCTGACAGGAAAAGTCTCTTTGAGTCTCTTGTGACTGGTCCCAGCAAAAACACACACTCCCTCTCGCTTCCTGTCCTTCCCCTTCTCCCTCTCCCTCTCTCCTTCACTCACTCACTCTCTCTGAATGTTTCATGGCTTCCATTTGCAAGATTACATCTTTCAATTAAGACTGAGATGGTTGTCTATCCCCCTGTGTGAGTGTGTGTGTGTGTGTGTGTGTGTGTGTGTGTGTGTGTGTGTGTGTGTGTGTGTGTGTGTGTGTGTGTGTGTGTGTGTGTGTGTGTGTGTGTGTGTGTGTGTGATGGTACGAAACATATTGTGGATCATTTTGAACCATCACAAAAAAATATACAAATAGGCATTGTTCTATTCCTAATATTGACAATGTAGAAATTAAATCCATGAAGTGTATGACATCTCAGATAGATATGATATCCATGAAGTGTATGATATCTCAGATAGATATGATGTCCATAGTGCATGATATATCAGATAGATATGATGTCCATAGTGCATGATATCTCAGATAGATATGATGTCCATAGTGTATGATATCTCACGTAGATATGATATCCATAGTGCATGATATCTCAGATAGATATGATGTCCATAGTGCATGATATCTCAGATAGATATGATGTCCATAGTGCATGATATCTCAGATAGATATGATGTCCATAGTGTATGATATCTCACGTAGATATGATATCCATAGTGCATGATATCTCAGATAGATATGATGTCCATAGTGCATGAAATCTCAGATAGATATGATGTCCATAGTGTATGTTATCTCAGGTAGATATGATGTCCATAGTGTATGATATCTCAGATAGATATTATATCCATGGTGTATGATATCTCAGGTAGATATTATATCCATGGTGTATGATATCTCAGGTAGATATGATATCCATAGTGTATGATATCTCAGGTAGATATGATGTCCATAGTGTATGATATCTCAGATAGATATTATATCCATGGTGTAAGATATCTCAGGTAGATATTATATCCATAGTGTATGATATCTCAGATAGATATTATATCCATGGTGTATGATATCTCAGGTAGATATTATATCCATAGTGTATGATATCTCAGGTAGATATGATGTCCATAGTGTATGATATCTCAGGTAGATATTATATCCATAGTGTATGATATCTCAGGTAGATATGATGTCCATAGTGCATGATATCTCAGATAGATATGATATCCATAGTGCATGATATCTCAGATAGATATGATGTCCACAGTGTATGATATCTCAGATAGATATTATATCCATGGTGTATGATATCTCAGGTAGATATTATATCCATGGTGTATGTTATCTCAGGTAGATATGATATCCATAGTGTATGATATCTCAGGTAGATATGATGTCCATAGTGTATGATATCTCAGATAGATATTATATCCATGGTGTAAGATATCTCAGGTAGATATTATATCCATAGTGTATGATATCTCAGGTAGATATGATGTCCATAGTGTATGATATCTCAGGTAGATATTATATCCATAGTGTATGATATCTCAGATAGATATGATATCCATGAAGTGTATGATATCTCAGATAGATATGATGTCCATAGTGTATGATATCTCAGGTAGATATGATGTCCATAGTGTATGATATCTCAGATAGAAATGATATCCATAGTGCATGATATCTCAGATAGATATGATGTCCATAGTGCATGATATCTCAGATAGATATGATGTCCATAGTGCATGATATCTCAGATAGATATGATGTCCATAGTGCATGATATCTCAGATAGATATGATGTCCATAGTGTATGATATATCAGATAGATATGATATCCATAGTGTATGATATCTCAGGTAGATATGATATCCATAGTGTATGATTTCTCAGGTAGATATTATATCCATGGTGTATGATATCTCAGGTAGATATGATATCCATAGTGTATGATATCTCAGGTAGATATTATATCCATGGTGTATGATATCTCAGGTAGATATGATGTCCATAGTGTATGATATCTCAGGTAGATATTATATCCATGGTGTATGATATCTCAGGTAGATACAGTGCCTTGCGAAAGTATTCGGCCCCCTTGAACTTTGCGACCTTTTGCCACATTTCAGGCTTCAAACATAAATATATAAAACTGTATTTTTTTGTGAAGAATCAACAACAAGTGGGACACAATTATGAAGTGGAACGACATTTATTGGATATTTCAAACTTTTTTAACAAATCAAAAAATGAAAAATTGGGCGTGCAAAATTATTCAGCCCCTTTACTTTCAGTGCAGCAAACTCTCTCCAGAAGTTCAGTGAGGATCTCTGAATGATCCAATGTTGACCTAAATGACTAATGATGATAAATACAATCCACCTGTGTGTAATCAAGTCTCCGTATAAATGCACCTGCACTGTGATAGTCTCAGAGGTCCGTTAAAAGCGCAAAGAGCATCATGAAGAACAAGGAACACACCAGGCAGGTCCAAGATACTGTTGTGAAGAAGTTTAAAGCCGGATTTGGATACAAAAAGATTTCCCAAGCTTTAAACATCCCAAGGAGCACTGTGCAAGCGATAATATTGAAATGGAAGGAGTATCAGACCACTGCAAATCTACCAAGACCTGGCCGTCCCTCTAAACTTTCAGCTCATACAAGGAGAAGACTGATCAGAGATGCAGCCAAGAGGCCCATGATCACTCTGGATGAACTGCAGAGATCTACAGCTGAGGTGGGAGACTCTGTCCATAGGACAACAATCAGTCATATATTGCACAAATCTGGCCTTTATGGAAGAGTGGCAAGAAGAAAGCCATTTCTTAAAGATATCCATAAAAAGTGTTGGTTAAAGTTTGCCACAAGCCACCTGGGAGACACACCAAACATGTGGAAGAAGGTGCTCTGGTCAGATGAAACCAAAATTGAACTTTTTGGCAACAATGCAAAACGTTATGTTTGGCGTAAAAGCAACACAGCTCATCACCCTGAACACACCATCCCCACTGTCAAACATGGTGGTGGCAGCATCATGGTTTGGGCCTGCTTTTCTTCAACAGGGACAGGGAAGATGGTTAAAATTGATGGGAAGATGGATGGAGCCAAATACAGGACCATTCTGGAGGAAAACCTGATGGAGTCTGCAAAAGACCTGAGACTGGGACGGAGATTTGTCTTCCAACAAGACAATGATCCAAAACATAAAGCAAAATCTACAATGGAATGGTTCAAAAATAAACATATCCAGGTGTTAGAATGGCCAAGTCAAAGTCCAGACCTGAATCCAATCGAGAATCTGTGGAAAGAACTGAAAACTGCTGTTCACAAATGCTCTCCATCCAACCTCACTGAGCTCGAGCTGTTTTGCAAGGAGGAATGGGAAAAAATGTCAGTCTCTCGATGTGCAAAACTGATAGAGACATACCCCAAGCGACTAACAGCTGTAATCGCAGCAAAAGGTGGCGCTACAAAGTATTAACTTAAGGGGGCTGAATAATTTTGCACGCCCAGTTTGTATTTTGTTGTTTTTTCGGTGTAATTTAGATAAAAGTAAAATGTACGCTTACCACGCTGCACCTTGGTCCAATTCCTCTCTAAACGATCGTAACAGAAGATCCCACCTCAACTGGACCAAGCAGCGTGCCCGGGAGGAGATGGCATCCTAGTCTATAGAGGAGTGTCGTGACTTTACTTTCATTAAACTGAAGACTTATATTTTTTATCAAAGATTTTCTGTAATTAGTATTACGCGATCAAACTGATTAATCATGTAACTGTAATTAACTAGGAAGTCGGGGCACCAAGGAAAATATTCAGACTACAAAGTTATAATTTCCTAATATAATCTTTCAGATATTTTCATATCTGATTAATAGTCTTCTGATTAATTAATTATTTACTTTACCTCACGTTAGTCTCATTCCAAACATCGTAAGACTGCACAAACCCAGTCTTCACTATGAGTACATCAATTGTCTTAAGTCATTTATTTAACTAAACAATCACAGAAGTGCACACACAAACACACAAAGTAAATATGGTTACAAGAAATGATAGGGAAATGTGCCCTAGTGGGCTAAACTGGCATGGCGGCTTGTAGAAGTGGGGGTCGACTAAGAAGTCACTACAGAGTTAATAATTATAACAATTGAAATGCTAATCGTTTGCATATGAACGCTCACTCATTCGGGAACAATTGCAATCAATATATATATTTACGCTCAGTGTGTCATCTTGATCGCTTTTGAAAAGTTAGTTTATTTTGTAGAATTGTCCGTCTCTCTCTCTCTCTCTCTCTCTCTCTCTCTCTCTCTCTCTCTCTCTCTGTCGCTCGTGGTTAGAGGGGATGGTTCAGAGCGACATTTATTTATGTTGTTGTAGAATGGATGTTTCGGCGGTTGTCGTTCTTCGCGTTCAATGATACCGAATTCCTAGCTGCAGACTAGTAATTAATATCAAAGACTTGTTCTTATTCTGTCGGTATCGATAGTCTAAGAGTTTAACCACGTGGTATAGTTAAAAGATTCAGCAATGGTCTGCAACCTTTGTTCCCTAGTAATGGAGAAAAACATGGTCTACTGAGAATTTCTCAAAGTTGGGTTTTTATTCGGAATTGCAGAAAAGGGTCTGTCACAGGATGCCTGACCCTAACTGGGCTCATGGGCGGTCGTCTGATTTAATTCAACTCAAAAGGGAGTTTCCTTCATTCAACAGTCCAAAATCATATTACACAATTGTACAAACAGTATCATCCTCACTCATTCATCTAATACTACAATTAAATGTTAACCTCATATCTGCGATGGTACCCAGTCCGGAGTCCCCGGCGACAATCTACGGTCCGGAGTCCCCGGTGACAATCTACGGTCCAGAGTCCCCGGCGACAATCCACGGTCCGGAGTCGCCGGCGATGATCCATGGTCCGGAGCCTCCGGCAACGATCCACGGTCCGGAATCTCCGGCGAGGATCTACGGTCCGGTTCCTCTGGCAACAATCCACGGTCCGGAGCCTCCGGCGATGATCCACGGTCCGATTCCACGGAAGGAGGGATCAGCGAGCGGAGCGGGGTCTATGGCCCGAAACGGAGCCGCCTCCGAGGCTAGATGCCCACCCGGACCCTCCCCTATGGAGTTAGGTTTTGCGGACTAAGTCGGCACCTTTGGGGGGAGGGGTACTGTCAGGCCCTGACCTTAGAGAGCCTTTTTATTTCTCTATTTGGTTAGGTCGGGGTGTGATTTGGGTGGGCATTCTAGTTTTGTTATTTCTTTTTTGGCCGGGTATGGTTCCCAATCAGAGGCAGCTGTCTATCGTTGTCTCTGATTGGGGATCATACTTAGGCAGCCTTTTTTACAACTTTAGTTTGTGGGATCTTGTTTGTGTGTAGTTGCTTTCTGCACTGCATGTAGAGTTACGTTCGTTTTTGTATTTTGGTGTTTTTTTCTGTGTCATTTAAATAAAAGACCACGCTGCACCTTGGTCCAATCCATCTCTAAACGATTGTAACAGCAGTTTACCGCTGAACTTCAGCGCTAAAGCGCGATTTAGTATCACTGTTTTTATTCAAGCTTATGTGTCGGCCTCTTGGCCTTTCTGCAGAGTTTCTTGTCATCATCAGGCATTGCCGGCTTTATATAGTATGTACACAACATGACAATCTCTCGCTCTCTGCAATCAGGGTTTACATTCAACAGAGCTGCATTTTCCACTTTTCTGTTTTGAATCAATGAAAAGAGCCCAAAGTATGAAAATAATCGACTGAGAGGGTGGGTGAGATTCCCAGAGAATATGAATGTCATTGCAGAGAAAAGAGGATGCTTTTCTGAATGAATGAAAGAAAGACACACTTATGGGCTCTCCTGATTGAGGATGAGATGAGTGGTTCCTTTGTGTGTGCCTGTTTGTGAAGGAGAGAGAGATTTGCTGTACTCTTTCATATAATAGATGAGAGAAAGATGAGGGGGAAGGATTATAGTCTAACGTCATGAAGTAATGGAAATATAACAACCAACAGGGGAAGCTATGGCGTAACTGATACGCCAACATAATGGGATCTCTTGTAGCCCACTCGACTGTGGATGGTGACTCGTGTTTTTCACATCTGCCACAAAAAATGATGTTTGATTATCACACAATATCAATATAGGCTACAGCATACTGGGCCAGAACTTTTTCTCCTCATATTATGTGCTTAATAATAATAATATGAATATGAATAATAATACTAATACTACCACTACTACTAATACAAATAAAAACTAAAATAAGATAATAATAACAATGATAATAACAATAATTATAACAATAATAATAATAATAATACATCACATTTATATAGGGTATTTCAAGGACCCAAAATGGTTATGAAAACTCTTGGCTCTTAATTGAAGCATACCTCAAAAGTTCTCAGAGTTCTAGTACTGTATGTGATCAAATCTAGCATGAACACTTGTAGTCCCTAGTGTCTGTTTGCTAGGCCTACAGGCTGTTTGGCTGCTTAGCTATAGTTGTGGTTGATGCTGTATGTTAGCACAAAAACATTACCCATGTTTACGCCTGTTTACACAAAAAACATTCCCCGCACACACACCCACACACACCCACATACACACACATACACACACACAAATAAACACACAATCGTTCGTGCTAGCTAAGCAGTCTGCTTATGCCTGTAACGAATGGGCTTATCAATATTTCATGACAAAAGAACAATGGGCTGTTTTTATTTTATGTTGGAGTTTGTTTTTGTTTTTGAACATGTTCTCTGATTAATTGTGCATGGTTGACCAGGAGATGACAGTAGTATTCACAGCATTGTGTGTGTGTGTGTGTGTGTGTGTGTGTGTGTGTGTGTGTGTGTGTGTGTGTGTGTGTGTGTGTGTGTGTGTGTGTGTGTGTGTGTGTGTGTGGACGTGTGTGTGGACGTGTGTGTGGACGTGTTTCACTATACTTGTGGACACCAGAAAAATAGTAAACAATAATAGTAAACAAACAACAATTTGACCAACTGGGGACATTTTGTTAGTTCCCACAGGGTCAAAGCCTATTTCTAGGGGGTTTAGGGTTAGAATTAGTGTTAGAATTAGAATTAGGGTTTGGGTTTAGGGTTAGGAGCTAGGGTTAGGTTTAGGATTAGGGTTAGGAGCTAGGGTTAGGTTTAGGGTTTGGGTAAGGGTACGGTTAGGTTTAGGGTTTGGGTAAGGGTACGGTTAGGTTTAGGGTTTGGGTAAGGGTACGGTTAGGTTTAGGGAAAATAGGATTTTGAAAGGGACTGAATTGTGTGTACCCACAAGGTTAGGTGTGTGTGTGTGTGTGTGTGTGTGTGTGTGTGTGTGTGTGTGTGTGTGTGTGTGTGTGTGTGTGTGTGTGTGTGTGTGTGTGTGAACATGATGAAGATGATGATACCATGGTGTTCATTCCAGTCATCTGACCATGTGTTGTTATGACTGCCCCATTCTGCTAATTTTTTATCGGAAACAGGTTGACCCTGGGATGTTCATAAATATACCTGTCTAAGACTGCAGTGATGAACATAGTGCCTTTAACAGCTGCATTGCACACAGACACAAACAGACACACATTTTAATGCATTAGCGGTGTGCTGTGTCTATGCTGGTAATTCCTGCATGTTTTATCCTAAAGCAGCACATGGAAAACTGGAAAAGTGCTCTGAAATCTCAACCTCCATTTCTCCCATTCTAGCTATAAAAAAACTCTTAAATGTTTGAGTCGACTTTCAATGAAATCATCTTGTACAGAGTTCACCCAAACACTCCCATGCAAAGCATTTTATTTTGTCCTCTCTTTTCCCTTCACATTATGGTATGTTGTTTCAAAAGTAGTAATGTAAATGTGTATTATTTTCTAAGGTACAGTATTTAGCTAGTGCTGAGCTTTCATCCGCCTCTGTTGTATGGTTACATATTATAACTTTTTACATTTTAGTCATTTAACAGATGCTGTTAAACAGATCAACATACAATTAGTTCATTCATCTTAAAATAGCTAGGTGGGAAAACCACATACTAAAGGCATAGAAAGTACATTTTTCTATATAATACAGAGTGTATTATATAGTTCATTATATCTGTGTTCCATACAGTAATGGTACAGGAATATTCATACCAAGCTGTGCTATTTTCAATTAACAGAACTCAGGATAAGACCCAGATGCAGACAGTTTGAATCACAGATGCGTGTTAATAAAACAAGGGACAAAGAGGAGACAGAGGGCTGTGAGACAGAGGTTTAATCCTTGATACATGAAATGTGGGATGTATACGGAGGGTGCAGGGCAACAGAAGACGGACAGCAGAGGGGCTAAGGATCATAAAGACAGGGAAGGACCGATAAAACGGGGGGAAAGTTTGCGAGACTCCACCCGGAGGGGCAGATCTCAGGTGAACACCAATACCCTCTGCCCTAGACGATAACGGGGAGACGGGGTCTGGTGGTGGTCCGCCAGTCATCGATATCTGGAGGTGGTCTTGAGAAGACCAGACCGGGCTCTCTTCCTGGTACGGTAACAGCAGCGGACGAACATCTGGGCCGAGGGCTCTTCCTCTTGCTCAGAGAAGAGCAGGGGCTGATAACACATCGGACACTCGAAAGGCGAGAGACCAGTTGCTGAGCAGGGGAGGGTGTTGCGTGCGTATTCTACCCACACGAGTTGCTGGCTGAGGTGGTGGGGTAGGCAGAGAATAGTCAATGAATAGTCGTCTCCAGGTCCTGATTGGCTCCCTCCGACTGGCCGTTAAACTGGGGGTGAAACCCGGTGGACAGGCTGGCCAACGACCCAATGACTGTGCAGAATGCCATAACTGGGACAAGAACTGAGGACCACAGTCGGAGACCATGTCCATGGAAGGCCATGGATCCGGAAGACGTGCTGTACCATGAGCTAGGCCATCTTCTTGGCAGAGTGTAGCTTGGGGAGGGGAATGAAATGGGCGGCTTTGGTAAACCTGTCCACCACTGTGAGGATAATGGTGTTGCCATCAGACGAAGAGAGACCAATGACAAAGTCCAGGGATATATGTTACCAGGGACGGTGAGGGACAGGAAGAGGATGAAGGAGGCCAGCCGGAGCTTGCAGAGGAGTCTTATTCTGAACACAGACAGTGCAGGCGGCATTGAACGTGGGACGTCAGGGACCATTGTTGGCCACCAAAAGCATTGTCGCAAAAAGGACAGGGTCCGACGGGAGCCAAGGGGTCAGACAAGCCTGGAGGAATGAGCCCATTCCAGGACCAGGGAGCGGGCAGTGTCTGGGACAAACATCCGGTTAGCCAGGCCCCTCAGCTTTGACAAAAAGCTGGTACTTTAGGAGATGCTAGAAGACCTGTCGGATATGGAAAATGTGTTCTTGAGCTGAGTTGGAAAAAAACAAGTATGTTGCCAAGGTAGATAAACCCGAACCGCTTCAACATGTTGCGGAGAACACGTCTGATAGAGGTGCTGATATGGAAGAGTCTGAGAGAGGTCCTCATATGGACGAGTCTGATATACATCCTGATATGGAAGAGTCTGACATAGATCCTAATCTGAAAGAGTTTGACATAGTTCCCAATATGAAAGAGTCTTACATAGATCTGAAATGGAAGAGTCTGACAAAGATTTAGATATGGAAGTGTCTGACAGATGTCCTGATATGGAAGCGTCTGATAGAGGTCCTGATATGGAAGCGTCTGATAGAGGTCCTCATATGGACAAGTCTGAACGAAATCCTTATATGTATGTCTGACATAGGTCCTGATATGGAAGAGTGTGACAGAGGTCCTGATATGGAAGAGTCTGACAGAGGTCCTGATATGGAAGAGTCTGACAGAGATCTTGATATGAAAGAGTCTGACATGGATCCTGATATGGAATAGTCTGACAGAGATCCTGATATGAAAGAGTCTGACTGAGATCCTAAATGGAGGAGTCTGACAGAGATCCTGATATGGAAGGGTCTGACATGGATCCTGACATGAATAAGTCTGAGAGAGATCATGATATGGGAGAGTCTGACAGCGATCATGATATGGTTGAGGAGTCTGATATAGGTCCTGATATGGAAGAGTGTGACAGAGATCCTGATATGGAAGAGTCTGACGGAGATCCTGATATGGAAGAGTGTGACAGAGATCCTGATATGGAAGAGTGTGACAGAGATCCTGATATGGAAGAGTGTGACAGAGATCCTGATATGGAAGAGTGTGACAGAGATCCTGATATGGAAGAGTGTGACAGAGATCCTGATATGGAAGAGTGTGACAGAGATCCTGATATGGAAGGGTGTGATAGAGATCCTGATATGGAAGAGTGTGACAGAGAGGAGTATGTGTGTACTGATTCTCCCCAGCTCTCCGCTCCAGTTCTGTAATGAAGCAATCCCCCTTCTTTGTGTCTGTGTTCACGTATTCTAGGTTTGTCTCTGCTCTGTATTTATAACGGAGCGATCCCCAATCCCATCCCTTTCGGCACTGAGAGAAAATGTGAGTGAGCTTTGGAGTGAGATGCTCGAGAGACAGAGGACAGGCACACCCGCAGCACAGAACACTGCAGCGTTCACTACATCGGACTGAAGCTAACACAGCCTTCCTCTTCCTCTCTCTTCCACTTGAGTTAACTCACTATATCAGTCATCTAGCTAACAGGGATGCCCCACAACACACTCACACACACACCAACACAAACGCACACACACACAAAGATAAATGCCACAGAAATACAGTTCTGCAAACAGCCAATTAGGAGGAACCAAATGATTCATGACAATAACAAAACCATGACAACACCACAGAATTGAAGCAGGTCGTTTGAAGATGTTATGGTTGGTTGTAGTTCGTCAGCTAACATAAACATTGTCTTAGTGTTAACTGTGAGCAGAGGCTATCGTGATCCCTACCCCATGGTGAGTATGTCTATGCTGTGGTGTTACATCAGTAATTGCCTCTGTAACATCTGTTATATCTCAACAACAGTCTGCCGAAAGACTGGAAGAAAAATATGGTTATTATCTGCTAACCCTTCCACTATCTGTCCTCTATCTATATACCCATTCCCTCTTTCCTTCTCTCTCTGTCTCTGTCTCCGTCTCTCTCTCTGTCTCTGTCTCGGTCTCTCTCTCTCACTTTCTGTCTCTCTCTCTCTCTCTGTCTCTGTCTCGCTCTGTCTCTCTGTCTCGGTCTCTCTCTCTCTGTCTCTCTGTGTCTCTCTGTGTGTCTCTCTGTCTCTCTGTCTCTCTCTCTCTTGACAATGACCCCAAGCAATGAACTAATTCTGCACTGCATGCATGCATTTTATGTTGAGCACAGAGAATATTTATGCAGAATTATCTCTCTCCCCCTCTCATTAGCTTCCCCTCTCTGTTTAGCAATTCTTTCTCTTTTTCTTCTCTCCACTCGATGGCTTTTTCTCCATGTATCTCAATGTCTCTCCACGTCTCTCCACGTCTCTTCACGTCTCTCCACGTCTCTCCACGTCTCTCCACGTCTCTCCACGTCTCTCCACGTCTCTCCACGTCTCTTCACGTCTCTCCACGTCTCTCTCCGTCTCTCTCCGTCTCTTCATGTCTCTCTCCGTCTCTCCACGTCTCTCCACGTCTCTCCACGTCTCTCCACGTCTCTCCACGTCTCTTCACGTCTCTCCACGTCTCTCTCCGTCTCTTCATGTCTATACCCTCTTGAGCTCTTTTCTTCTAATCCATTTAGTTTTGCCCTTGATTTCTCAACTCTCTTTCCTAGGTCCTGACCTACGCACGAGCGCACACACACACACGCTCACACACGCTCACACACGCTCACACACGCTCACACACACACACACACGCTCACACACACACACACACACGCACACACACACACACGCTCACACACACACACACACACACACACACACACACACACACACACACACACGCACACACACACACACGCACACACACACACACGCACACACACACACACACACACACACACACACACACACACACACACACACACACACACACACACACACACAGGGACACACACACTCGCTCACCAACACACACATACACACGGACACAAACATGCACACTCACAGACAAGCATACGCATAGATACAGAAACACAGGCACACACACAGATGTCCAGCTTTCTGTTGGAGAGAAGCAATTTACATTCCATCCTCTCCTCTACATTAGCTACCACAACTATGGAGGGTAAAGTGCTGTGAGATACAGTATGGAGGGTAAAGTGCTGTGAGATACATTATGGAGGGTAAAGTGCTGTGAGATACAGTATGGAGGGTAAAGTGCTGTGAGATACAGTACGGAGGGTAAAGTGCTGTGAGATACAGTATGGAGGGTAAAGTGCTGTGAGATACAGTATGGAAGGTAAAGTGCTGTGAGATACAGTACGGAGGGTAAAGTGCTGTGAGATACAGTATGGAGGGTAAAGTGCTGTGAGATACATTATGGAGGGTAAAGTGCTGTGAGATACATTATGGAGGGTAAAGTGCTGTGAGATACAGTATGGAGGGTAAAGTGCTGTGAGATACAGTACGGAGGGTAAAGTGCTGTGAGATACAGTATGGAGGGTAAAGTGCTGTGAGATACAGTATGGAGGGTAAAGTGCTGTGAGATACAGTACGGAGGGTAAAGTGCTGTGAGATACAGTATGGAGGGTAAAGTGCTGTGAGATACAGTATGGAGGGTAAAGTGCTGTGAGATACAGTATGGAGGGTAAAGTGCTGTGAGATACAGTATGGAGGGTAAAGTGCTGTGAGATACAGTATGGAGGGTAAAGTGCTGTGAGATACAGTATGGAGGGTAAAGTGCTGTGAGATACAGTATGGAGGGTAAAGTGCTGTGAGATACAGTATGGAGGGTAAAGTGCTGTGAGATACAGTATGGAGGGTAAAGTGCTGTGAGATACAGTATATAGTATGTCATGTGTCCGCCAGTATTGTTGGCATTTTCTGTCTGTCTGGCACTTACAGATGTGGGATCTTAATTTGTATCACTCTGTTGTTGCTGAGAATGCAATCTTGTAGTATTTGTTAGGTTTAAAAAAGCATCTAAGGTTTCTAAATTCCACTTTGAAATTTCAGACTTGATTTGCCTTAAACATGGGTAGTAAATCCTCAAAGGAGGTCCCGAAATTAACGGGAGATGAGAAATATATGCAGGGAAAAGATAAGAGGAACACCTATTTTGGCCAGACGTGGAGGAGTAAGTAAGAATTTAAAGGATGTTTAAAAAAAATTAAAGGCTGAGAAAGGAGAAGACGATGATGAACCTTGACTAGAAACTGATACCGCTAAAATAGTCAGGAAGAGTTTAAATTAGGACAATTAAGACACGCTGACACTGTCGAACAATCACAGTGTTCGAGAGGAGAACTGGAATTAACAGAATTCCGGGGGCCATCTCTCGAACGAAGACTTCCTTTTCCCATCATTTCATCCCTGTGCTTGTTCATAAAAGTGGAGGTGTGTCTGGCCTCTGGCTACTGATGTGTTTTCCGGGAAAGGATGGAGCTTTAAAGGTGTGCTGGTCGTCCTGAGCTGTCTGATCGTGGGAGCCATATTACTGATACACCATGAACCCCGAGAAGGCCGAAGAGGGTAACTTGACTCATGTGCTAGACGAGGAGAATGTGATATTTCCTTAGCATCTTAGCAGGTCACTGGAACTGAATAGTAAGGAAGGGAGAGTGAGATTGGGAAGGATGTCTCAATGGAGTTTCATGTACCAACTGGGGTCATTCACTCCTTTGCAGTCTAGAACCATGGGTCTATATGGAAGGTATTTGTGTAAATTCACCATGTAATTCATGGAATCAGGTCATAGCTCACACTGAAAGGGATGGCTATGTAAACCCATACACCCAATTTGGGACCAGATGGAGTATAGTAAGGGTTAGAGTTTCCGAGCAGAGGAAGTATGGTATAAAGGTACGAATTAACATTAAAACGGTAAGGCCTCAGGATCTCGGGTTATGGTATGTTGGCTTCGACCAGTTTTCAACTGATACTATGGTACCGTTCCAGGTGGCAGAGGTTAGAGTTGGTAAGGAGAATATGGTCAGTCAGAGTTCAATCAATCTCCCTAACACAACGGACATTCCTAGTGTAATCATCCAGGGTAAAGGAATAATTCAGGTTAAAGATATATAAAGAGTATTAACCAAAGCCTTGAGAGAACAAAATCAAATCAAATCATGACACGTATTGAAGTGAATACTGTATGGTAAAGCTGTTCACAAAAGCAGGAATGCCAGATAATGACAGTTGCATTGATTTGCACTATTTATATCCACAGGTTCCCTTTAAATCGAGACTACCTCCCTTTACAGTGACAGGAGGAGACTAATACTGTTTGGCCCGGTAAAGTACTTATGGGAAATATGTAGGGGAAGTTGTTACCTGCAATAGGACAGAGAATGTTATCACTGACGAGATTATGTCTGACATGACAGGCTGATTGAACTCTGGGGATTTCAATAAGGTAAAGTGGGCCAGGGCTGACAACTGGTGATTGTGTGGAGGAATGTTATGGCCAAATTTACCTGCAGATTGGACAGGATTATGCGCTCTTGTGCATTTGAGAATGCCGTTCACACTCATTCAACACCATGACATGAAGTTGGCCAAACGGGAGAAAATAAGTACTCCATCTGGGTATTTTGCTGACAGTGTCATGTATTGTCATGTTGTGTCTTGTTTCTGTCCTTTCTCTTCACCCTGTCTCCCTCTGCTGGTCGTACTAGGTTACCTTTTCTTCCCCTCTTTCCCCCAGCTGTTCCTTGTCTTCTCTGACTACCTCGTTCACCCCTTTTCCCACCTGTTCCCTTTTTCCCTCTGATTAGGTCTCTATATCTCTCTCTGTTTCTGCTCCTGTCTTTGTCGGATTCTTGTTTGTGTTATTCATGCCTGAACCAGACTATCGTCATGTTTGCTGCAACCTTGTCCTGTCCTGTCGGAATCTGCCGGTCCATCTGAGCCTACGTATGTTTTGTTATTAAAGAAGCTCTGTTTACGTTAATTCGCTTCTGGGTCCTCATTCACGCACCGTAACAGAAGAATCCGACCAAGAATGGACCCAGCGACTTCGGATCCTCTCCACTCAGCCGTCGAGATCCAGGGAGCGATGCTAGGCAGACACGAGCAGGAATTGTCTGCTGCTCGACATGCCGTTGAGACCCTGGCCACCCAAGTCTCCAACCTCACAGAACAGGTTCACCATCTCCGCCTCGATCCACCGGCCACTTCCAGGGCTTTCGAATCTCCGGAGCCCAGAATCAATAACCCGCCGTGTTACTCTGGGGAGCCCACTGAATGCCGCTCGTTCCTCACCCAGTGTGATATTGTGTTTTCTCTCCAGCCCAACACTTACTCCAGGAGCACTGCTCGTATCGCCTACGTCATATCTCTCCTTACTGGACGGGCTCGTGAGTGGGGCACGGCAATCTGGGAGGCAAGGGCTGAGTGTACTAACCAGTATCAGGACTTTAAGGAGGAGATGATACGGGTTTTTGATCGATCTGTTTTTGGGGAGGAGGCTTCCAGGGCCCTGTCTTCCCTATGTCAAGGTAATCGATCCATAACAGACTACTCTATTGAGTTTCGCACTCTTGCTGCCTCCAGTGGCTGGAACGAGCCGGCTTTGCTCGCTCGTTTTCTGGAGGGTCTCCGCGCAGAGGTAAAGGATGAGATTCTCTCCCGGGAGGTTCCTTCCAGCGTGGATTCCTTGATTGAACTCGCTATTCGCATTGAGCGACGGGTTGATCTTCGTCACCGAGCTCGTGGAAAGGAGCTCGCGTTCTCCGTTGCCCCCCTCTCCGCATCACTACCATCTTCCTCTGCCGGCTCGGGTGCTGAGCCTATGCAGCTGGGAGGTATCCGCATCTCGACTAAAGAGAGGGAACGGAGAATCACCAACCGCCTCTGTCTCTATTGCGGTTCCGCTGGTCATTTTGTCACTTCATGTCCAGTAAAAGCCAGAGCTCATCAGTAAGCGGAGGGCTACTGGTGAGCGCTACTACTCCTGTCTCTCCATCAAGATCCTGCACTACCTTGTCGGTCCATCTACGCTGGACCGGTTCGTCAGCTTCCTGCAGTGCCTTAATAGACTCTGGGGCGGAGGGCTGTTTTATGGACGAGACCTGGGCTCGGGAACATGACATTCCTCTCAGACAGTTAAGGGAGCCCACGGCCTTGTTCGCCTTGGATGGTAGTCCTCTCCCCAGGATTCAGCGTGAGACGCTACCTTTAACCCTCACTGTCTCTGGTAATCATAGCGAAACCATTTCTTTTTTAATTTTTCGTTCACCTTTTACACCTGTTGTTTTGGGCCATCCCTGGCTAGTTTGTCATAATCCTTCTATTAATTGGTCTAGTAATTCTATCCTCTCCTGGAACGTCTCTTGTCATGTGAAATGTTTAATGTCTGCTATCCCTCCTGTTTCCTCTGTCTCTTCTTCACAGGAGGAGCCTGGTGATTTGACAGGGGTGCCGGAGGAATATCACGATCTGCGCACGGTGTTCAGTCGGTCCAGGGCCACCTCTCTTCCTCCACACCGGTCGTATGATTGTAGTATTGATCTCCTTCCGGGAACCACTCCCCCCCGGGGTAGACTATACTCTCTGTCGGCTCCCGAACGTAAGGCTCTCGAAGATTATTTGTCTGTAGCTCTTGCCGCCGGTACCATAGTCCCCTCCTCCTCTCCCGCCGGAGCGGGGTTTTTTTTTGTTAAGAAGAAGGACGGGTCCCTGCGCCCCTGCATAGATTATCGAGGGCTGAATGACATAACAGTGAAGAATCGTTATCCGCTTCCTCTTATGTCTTCAGCCTTCGAGATCCTGCAGGGAGCCAGGTTTTTCACTAAGTTGGACCTTCGTAACGCTTACCATCTCGTGCGCATCAGGGAGGGGGACGAGTGGAAGACGGCGTTTAACACTCCGTTAGGGCACTTTGAATACCGGGTTCTTCCTTTCGGCCTCGCTAACGCTCCAGCTGTCTTTCAGGCATTAGTCAATGATGTCCTGAGAGACATGCTGAACATCTTTGTTTTCGTTTACCTTGACGATATCCTGATTTTTTCACCGTCACTCCAGATTCATGTTCAGCACGTTCGACGTGTCCTCCAGCGCCTTTTAGAGAATTGTCTTTTTGTGAAGGCTGAGAAGTGCACTTTTCATGCCTCCTCCGTCACATTTCTCGGTTCTGTTATTTCCGCTGAAGGCATTAAGATGGATCCCGCTAAGGTCCAGGCTGTCATTGATTGGCCCGTCCCTAAGTCACGCGTCGAGCTGCAGCGCTTTCTCGGCTTCGCGAACTTCTATCGTCGTTTCATCCGTAATTTCGGTCAGGTGGCAGCTCCTCTCACAGCTCTTACTTCTGTCAAGACGTGCTTTAAGTGGTCCGTTTCCGCCCAGGGAGCTTTTGATCTCCTCAAGAATCGTTTTACATCCGCTCCTATCCTTGTTACACCTGACGTCTCTAGACAGTTCGTGGTCGAGGTTGACGCGTCAGAGGTGGGCGTGGGAGCCATTCTTTCTCAGCGCTCCCTCTCTGACGACAAGGTCCACCCTTGCGCGTATTTTTCTCATCGCCTGTCGCCGTCGGAACGTAACTATGATGTGGGAAACCGCGAACTGCTCGCCATCCGCTTAGCCCTAGGCGAATGGCGACAGTGGTTGGAGGGGGCGACCGTTCCTTTTGTCGTTTGGACTGACCATAGGAACCTTGAGTACATCCGTTCTGCCAAACGACTTAATGCGCGTCAGGCGCGCTGGGCGCTGTTTTTCGCTCGTTTCGAGTTCGTGATTTCTTATCGTCCGGGCTCTAAGAACACCAAGCCTGATGCTTTATCTCGTCTCTTCAGTTCTTCAGTAGCCTCCACTGACCCCGAGGGGATTCTCCCTGAGGGGCGTGTTGTCGGGTTGACTGTCTGGGGAATTGAGAGGCAGGTAAAGCAAGCACTCACTCAAACTCCGTCGCCGCGCGCTTGTCCCAGGAACCTTCTTTTCGTTCCCGTTCCTACTCGTCTGGCCGTTCTTCAGTGGGCTCACTCTGCCAAGTTAGCCGGCCACCCTGGCGTTCGGGGTACGCTTGCTTCCATTCGCCAGCGTTTTTGGTGGCCCACCTGGGAGCATGACACGCGTCGCTTCGTGGCTGCTTGTTCGGTCTGCGCGCAGACTAAGTCCGGTAACTCCCCTCCTGCCGGCCGTCTCAGGCCGCTTCCCATTCCCTCTCGACCGTGGTCTCACATCGCCTTAGATTTTGTCACCGGACTGCCTTCGTCAGCGGGGAAGACTGTTATTCTTACGGTTGTCGACAGGTTCTCTAAGGCGGCTCATTTTATTCCCCTTGCTAAGCTTCCTTCTGCTAAAGAGACGGCACAAATCATCATCGAGAATGTTTTCAGAATTCATGGCCTTCCGTCAGACGTCGTTTCGGACAGAGGTCCGCAATTCACGTCTCAATTTTGGAGGGAGTTTTGCCGTTTGATTGGGGCTTCCGTCAGTCTCTCTTCCGGCTTTCACCCCCAGTCTAACGGTCAAGCAGAACGAGCCAATCAGACTATTGGTCGCATCTTACGCAGTCTTTCTTTTCGCAACCCTGCGTCTTGGTCAGAACAGCTCCCCTGGGCAGAATACGCCCACAACTCGCTTCCTTCGTCTGCGACCGGGCTATCTCCTTTTCAGAGTAGCCTCGGGTACCAGCCTCCGCTGTTCTCATCTCAGTTCGCCGAGTCCAGCGTCCCCTCCGCTCAGGCTTTTGTCCAACGTTGCGAGCGCACCTGGAAGAGGGTCAGGTCTGCACTTTGCCGTTATAGGGCGCAGACTGTGAGGGCTGCTAATAAGCGTAGAACTAAGAGTCCTAGATATTGTCGCGGTCAGAGAGTTTGGCTCTCCACTCAGAACCTTCCCCTTAAGACCGCTTCTCGCAAGTTGACCCCGCGGTTCATTGGTCCGTTCCGTATTTCCCAGATCATTAATCCTGTCGCAGTTCGACTTCTTCTTCCGCGATATCTTCGTCGCGTCCACCCGGTCTTCCATGTCTCCTGTGTCAAGCCCGTTCTTCGCGCCCCCGCTCGTCTTCCCCCCCCCCCCCCCCATCCTTGTCGAGGGCGCACCCATCTACAGGGTCCGTAGGATTTTGGACATGCGTCCTCGGGGCCGTGGTCATCAGTACCTAGTAGATTGGGAGGGGTACGGTCCTGAGGAGAGGAGTTGGGTTCCCTCTCGGGACGTGCTGGACCGTGCGCTGATCGATGATTTCCTCCGTTGCCGCCAGGTTTCCTCCTCGAGTGCGCCAGGAGGCGCTCGGTGAGTGGGGGGGTACTGTCATGTATTGTCATGTTGTGTCTTGTTTCTGTCCTTTCTCTTCACCCTGTCTCCCTCTGCTGGTCGTACTAGGTTACCTTTTCTTCCCCTCTTTCCCCCAGCTGTTCCTTGTCTTCTCTGACTACCTCGTTCACCCCTTTTCCCACCTGTTCCCTTTTTCCCTCTGATTAGGTCTCTATATCTCTCTCTGTTTCTGCTCCTGTCTTTGTCGGATTCTTGTTTGTGTTATTCATGCCTGAACCAGACTATCGTCATGTTTGCTGCAACCTTGTCCTGTCCTGTCGGAATCTGCCGGTCCATCTGAGCCTACGTATGTTTTGTTATTAAAGAAGCTCTGTTTACGTTAATTCGCTTTTGGGTCCTCATTCACGCACCGTAACAGACAGAGTATTTATTGATAACATTGGGGTTCCAAAGGGGAATACCAGGCGAGTTCAAAGCAAGAAATCAGATTTTAGCAGGATTAGAGTCAATTATTTTCTGGTGGTCCACTCTCAATAAGAATGTGGACTGGATCAATTATATTTATGATAATCCACAGCACTTCATTAATTATACCAGAGATGTAATGAATGTCTTCTCAGAATAGAATAGTCTAGGATATGTTTGTTGGCTGAAAAGGTTGAGAGTGTAAGGAGGTAGTTTGTTCACCGATGACATAGCTCCAGACGCATCAGTGACCAAGGCCTGGCTGGTTTGACCACCCTAGCTCACGAACTGGCAGAAAACTCTGGGGTGGATACTTCTCTGTGTAAATGGATTGACAGTATGTTTGGAAAATGGAAAAATGTCATGATCACTGTGTTGTGGGCTACCTTCATCTGTGTGACTGTGTTAGTTTTGTGTGGATGATTCCGATGTGAAAGGTTCTCATTTCCAGGACTCTGGAGAAATCAATGAGAAAACAGATGGTGAAATACGGGCTGATTCCAAGATCTGATCCGTGGAATGATGAATGCATGTCCCCAGAACAAGTAGACGAATCCGTATCCTTCATTTGCGAGGAACTTAAGTTTTAATTAGACCATTTTGATATTTAGAGATGTTAGGTTGTATCTTGTTTCAATGTTAGACTGTTTCTTTGATGAAGATTGTAATGAAAATCCTGATAAGAAGAGTTATGATTCTGATGTAGGCCTCAAACAGTCAGTGTGAATGCAAGTATTGGTTTCTGTTAGGTGGTATTTTGATAACAAGAAATATTTCTAATAAAAATAGATGTATGCTGTTTAATATTTTAATAAAACTAGATGTGTGATTGGATGTATAATATTTAATCATATGTTAAGGGATTTTTATCAATAACGACTAAATTATGTATGCATTTCAATCAGGACTGACTAATCAGAATACTATTATGTTACTGTATAGATGTATGAATTTTCTTTTAATCCTCGTACTGAATATAATGTGTGTAATTATAATCAAGAATCAGAACAGACTGTCTGTTCCTTGGTAGAAACAAATGAACTTATCGTCAGACTGGCTAGAATGCTTATCTACACAGGGAGACCTTGACCTGGTCGTAAATTATCTAAACTGGTGATGGACGATGTAGGAAGGCTTGTGAACTCTACTGCCATTGTATCGGAGTGGAGGGGGGATGGGACAGTTCAAAACCTATGACGTCATTTTCAGTTTATAACCTGTTGTAAATTGTATCATGTTCAGTACTCTCGAGAATAAACGCAATTGCTTGATTTTGAGACTGGTCTCTGCCCATTTTATGTAAATAAGTATCTTACAAATCCTTAGAAATGGGCTGAGTGTATTAATTGAATTGGTTAATAAACATATAGGAATTGAATTCCTCTAACAGTGTCCAGCTGGGCGTCTGTACGTTCCGTTTGATGTCCGCGATTGTTTGATCTGTTGGGCTCACACGTCACCCTCCTCTGGTCATCCTGGCATCGGTCAGACTGCCTTGCTGGGAAGTACTGGTGGCCCACTTTAGCTAAGGACGTGAGGGTTTATGTTTCCTCCTGTTCGGTATGTGCACAGTGCAAGGCACCTAGACATCTGCCCAGGGAAATTACAACCCCTTCCCGTTCCACAACGACCGTGGTCACACCTATCGGTGGATTTCGTGACGGATCTTCCCCCATCGCGGGGTAACACCACGATCCTGGTCGTTGTGGATCGGTTTTCTAAGTCCTGCCGTCTCCTTCCTTTGCCCGTTCTCCCTACGCCTCTACAAACTGCGGAGGCCCTGTTCACCCACGTATTCCGGCACTACGGGGTGCCTAAGGATATAGTTTCTGATCGGGGTCCCCAATTCACGTATAGAGTCTGGAGGGCGTTTATGGAACGCCTGGGGGTCTCGGTCAGCCTTACCTCAGGTTTCCACCCCGAGAGTAACAGGCAGGTGTAAAGAGTCAACCAGGATGTGGGTAGGTTTCTGCGGTCCTAGTGCCAGGACCGGCCGGGGGAGTGGGCGGTTTACATCCCCTGGGCGGAGATGGCCCAAAACTCCCTCCGCCACTACTCTACCAACCTATCACCGTTTCAGTGTGTGCTGGGTTATCAGCCGGTCCTGGCACCATGGCATCAGAGCCAGATCGAGGCTCCTGCAGTGGATGAATGGTTCCGACACTCAGATGAGACATGGAACGCTGCCCATGTGCGGCTACACATGGGCAGCGAGTAGAAACCACCACCGCAGTGAAGCCCCGGTGTATGCACCGGGGGATCGGGCCTGGCTCTTGACCCAAAACCTGCCCCTCCACTTGCCCAGCCGAAAGCTGGGTCCGCAATTTGTGGGGCCATTTAAAGGCCTGAGGAGACTGAACAAGGTTTGTTATAGGTTACGACTCCCCCCTGATTATCGTATTAACCCCTCGTTCCATGTGTCTCTCCTCAGGCCGGTGGTAGCGGGTCTGCTCCAGCAGTCTGAGGTGTGGGAGGTTCCTCCGCCCCCTCTGGACATTGAGGGGGTCCCGGCATATACCTTACGAGCCATCATGGACTCAAGGCGTCGGGCGAGGGGCCTTCAGTACCTCGTGGAGTGGGAGGGGTATGGTCGGAGGAGAGATGCTGGGTACCGGTGGAGGACATCCTAGATCCTTCATTGCTACAGGAGTTTCACCGTCTCCACCCAGATCGCCCTGCGTCCCGTCCTCCGGGTCGTCCCCGAGGCCGGTGTCGGCGCGCAGCTAGAGCCGCACGTCAAGGGGGGGGGGGGGGTACTGTCACAACTTCTCCTTGTTCGGGTGGTGTTCGGCGGTCGACGTCACCGGCTCTTTAGTCACCACCGATCCATGCTTCAGTTTCGTTTTGTTTTGTCTGTATTACACACACCTGGTTTCAATCCCCATATCATGTTCCTTATTTAACCCTCTGGCATACATTTCTGTTCTGTCCGTGATTATTGGTGTCTTAGTGGTTGTTGTAGCTGTTAGTGTGTATGTATTTTCCTATTTGGAATCTTACTTGACTTTTGTGAGTAAACTCCGTTGTGTTGCCCAAACCTGTGTCCTGCACCTGACTCCGCGACATCTCTGCACCCAATCGCTGACACATCTACTAGACATTTGATCTACTGTAGATGCAGCAAAGCTGATCAAACCAACTCTCTTACTCCTAATTTGTCTGTTACGCATGTTCATCTTATTCTCTGTCTCTCTGCCCCCAACCTGTCACATCTCATTTAGCCTTCTCTCTCATTCTGTTTAAACCTAATACTCTCCATCTCCTTCCTCCCTGGGCAATTTTACATGGTTGGTGAAAGGTTTCTAGGAAGCTAAACATGCCTCTTGTCATGACTCATATGTAATCTCTCTTTACTATGCTAATACTCGCAACCGTCCATTCTTTCTCTCTCTCCTCTCACTATCCTCTCCTTCTCTCCCTCTCTCCTGCACTCTCAATCTCTCTCCTCTCTCTCTCTCCTGAACTTTCTGTAACCCAGTCCACCCCATTCCAACTCTCTCGCTCCCCTCTCTTCCTCCCTTTATACCACAGTCCACCCCATTCCCCCTCCCTCTCTCTCCCCTCTCTCCATCCCTTTCTACTACAGTCCTCACATTTCTCCCTCCCTCTCTCTCCCCTCTCTTCCTCCCTCTCTACCACAATCCACCCCATTCCCCCTACATCTCTCTCCCCTCTCTCCCTCTCTACCACAGTCCACCCCATTTCCCCTCCCTCTCTCCCCTCTCTTCCTCCCTCTCTACTACAGTCCTCCCATTTCTCCCTCCCTCTCTCTCCCCTCTCTTCCTCCCTCTCTACCACAATCCACCCCATTCCCCCTACATCTCTCTCCCCTCTCTCCCGCTCTACCACAGTCCACCCCATTTCCCCTCCCTCTCTCCCCTCTCTTTCTCCCTCTGTACCACAGTCCACCCCATTCCCCCTCCCTCTCTTCCTCTCTACCACAGTCCACTCCATTCCCCCTCCCTCTATCTCTGTCTCTGCCACTGGCCAGTCTGACTCAGAGCACAATAACTGGCCAGTCTGACTCAGAGCTCAGGAACTGGCCAGTCTGACTCAGAGCTCAGGAACTGGCCAGTCTGACTCAGAGCACAAGAACTGGCCAGTCTGACTCAGAACACAAGAACTGGCCAGTCTGACTCAGCGCTCAGTCACTGAACTGAACCTTCTCTGGACCCTGTATATTCACATTGTTGACACGTACACAGACAGGTAACACACCGACCATAGCAGGAGAAATGGAACCTCAAATGCAGAGAAACAGCAATGAATATTCTAACCACTATCTTGTCAACAGATCCATCTGTATTAGATGCGGGCTGAAGTGAGGGAGAAGGGAAAACAAACCGACACACACACGGACACACACACACTGACACACACACACGGACACACACGGACACACACGGACACACACACGGACACACACACACACACACACACACACACACACACACACACACACACACACACTGATAACCTGGTGCTTTCTCAGATGTTAGGCCTGTGAGTGACAGGATCAGAGCTCATCATTAAAGTTTGATCGATGGGTGCTGTCTAAAAACATATGTTTTAGCACCTCCACATAAAATATGAACACCTCCTCTTCACTCTCTTTATATCCTCATCTCCTCTCTTTCCCCCCTTAGCCTCTCCTCTCTCTCCTCGTCCTCTCCTTTCCCCCCTTAGCCTCTCCTCTCTCTCCTCGTCCTCTCCTTTCCCCCCTTAGCCTCTCCTCTCTCTCCTCGTCCTCTCCTTTCCCCTCCTTAGCCTCTCCTCTCTCTCCTCGTCCTGCCTTCCTCAAATTCAAATTTAAATTCAAGCTGCTTTATTGGCATGAAAAACATTGCGTCAATATTGCCAAAGCAACATTGTATACAATATACTGTACATTGTAAAAAATAATAATGCAGAATAAAGAGGGATATAAGATGATAGTAAATAATACAAGAAAAAAATGATAATAATAGCAACAATAAAATGGTAACAGTCAATAGTAGAATATATATATAATAGATATAAAATTAAAATAAAAGGCTAAACATGGAAAATAAAACTGTAACTAACTTATAACTAACTTAACTGTCATCCTCACCATTTCATCAGTACTACAACTACCATCATCATTACTACTACCATCATACAACTACCATCATCATTACAACTACCATCATCATTACTACTACCATCATACAACTACCATCATCATTACAACTACCATCATCATTGCTACTACCATCAACATTACAACTACCATCACCATTACTACTACCATCATCAACACAACTACTACCATCATCATTATAACTACCATCATCGTCACAACTACCATCATCATTACAACTACCATCATCATTACAACTACCATCACCATTACTACTACCATCATCATTACTACTACCATCATCATTACTACTACCATCATCATTACTACTACCATCATCATTACAACTACCATCATCATTACTACTACCATCATCATTACTACTACCATCATCATTACAACTACCATCATCATTACAACTACCATCATACAACTACCATCATCATTACAACGACCATCATCATTAGAACTGCCATCATCATTACAACTACCATCATTACAACTACCATCATCATTACAACTACTGTCATCATTACAACTACCATCATCATTACTACTACCATCATCATTACTACTACCATCATCATTACAACTACCATCATCATTACAACTACCATCATACAACTACCATCATCATTACAACTACCATCATCATTACTACTACCATCATCATTACAACTACCATCATCATTACAACTACCATCATCATTACTACTACCATCATCATTACTACTACCATCATCATTACTACTACCATCATCATTACAACTACCATCATCATTACAACTACCATCATCATTACAACTACCATCATACAACTACCATCATCATTACAACGACCATCATCATTAGAACTGCCATCATCATTACAACTACCATCATACAACTACCATCATCATTACAACTACTGTCATCATTACAACTACCATCATCATTACAACTACCATTATCATTACTACTACCATCATCATTACTACTACCATCATCATTACAACTACCATCATCATTACAACTACCATCATACAACTACCATCATCATACAACTACCATCATCATACAACTACCATCATCATTACAACTACCATCATCATTACAATTGCCATCATACAACTACCATCATCATAAAACTACCATCATCAATACCACTTCCATCATCATTACCACTACCATCATCATTACTACTACCATCATACAACTACCATCATCATACAACTACCATCATCATTACAACTACCATCATCATTACCACTACCATCATCATTACAACTACCATCATCAATACAACTACCATCATCATTACAACTACCATCATCATTACCACTACCATCATCATTACTACTACCATCATACAACTACCATCATCATTACAACTACCATAATCATTACAACTACCATCATCATTACTACTACCATCATCATTACTACTACCATCATCATTACAACTACCATCATCATTACTACTACCATCATCATTACTACTACCATCATCATTACAACTACCATCATCATTACAACTACCATCATCATTACAACTACCATCATACAACTACCATCATCATTACAACGACCATCATCATTAGAACTGCCATCATCATTACAACTACCATCATACAACTACCATCATCATTACAACTACTGTCATCATTACAACTACCATCATCATTACAACTACCATCATCATTACTACTACCATCATCATTACTACTACCATCATCATTACAACTACCATCATCATTACAACTACCATCATACAACTACCATCATCATACAACTACCATCATCATACAACTACCATCATCATTACAACTACCATCATTATTACAACTGCCATCATACAACTACCATCATCATACAACTACCATCATCAATACCACTTCCATCATCATTACCACTACCATTATCATTACTACTACCATCATACAACTACCATCATCATACAACTACCATCATCATTACAACTACCATCATCATTACCACTACCATCATCATTACAACTACCATCATCATTACAACTACCATCATCATTACAACTACCATCATCATTACAACTACCATCATCATTACTACTACCATCATACAACTACCATCATCATTACAACTACCATAATCATTACAACTACCATCATCATTACTACTACCAACATCATTACTACTACCATCATCATTACAACTACCATCATCAATACTACTACCATCATCAATACTACTACCATCATCATTACTACTACCATCATCATTACAACTACCATCATCATTACAACTACCATCATCATTACCACTACCATCATCATTACTACTACCATCATCATTATTACTACCATCATCATTACAACTACCATCATCATTACAACTACCATCATCATTACTACTACCATCATCATTACAACTACCATCATCATTACAACTACCATCATCATTACAACTACCATCATCATTACAACTACAATCATCATTACAACTACCATCATCATTACTACTACCATCATCATTACAACTACCATCATCATTACAACTACCATCATACAACTACCATCATCATTACAACGACCATCATCATTAGAACTGCCATCATCATTACAACTACCATCATACAACTACCATCATCATTACAACTACTGTCATCATTACAACTACCATCATCATTACAACTACCAT
Organism: Oncorhynchus mykiss; assembly: GCF_013265735.2. NCBI lineage: Eukaryota > Metazoa > Chordata > Actinopteri > Salmoniformes > Salmonidae > Oncorhynchus > Oncorhynchus mykiss. The sequence continues at coordinate 35,425,875 of NC_048591.1, forward strand.
CATCATTACTACTACCATCATCATTACTACTACCATCATCATTACAACTACCATCATCATTACAACTACCATCATACAACTACCATCATCATACAACTACCATCATCATACAACTACCATCATCATTACAACTACCATCATCATTACTACTACCATCATCATTACAACTACCATCATCATTACAACTACAATCATCATTACAACTACCATCATCATTACTACTACCATCATCATCATTACAACTGCCATCATCATTACAACTACCATCATACATCTACCATCATCATTACTACTACCATCATCATTACTACTACCATCATCATACAACTACCATCATACAACTACCATCATTATTACAACTGCCATCATCATTACAACTGCCATCATCATTACAACTACCATCATACAACTACCATCATCATTACTACTACCATCATCATTACTACTACCATCATCATACAACTACCATCATACAACTACCATCATCATTACTACTACCATCATCATTACTACTACCATCATCATTACAACTACCATCATCAATACTACTACCATCATCATTACTACTACCATCATCATTACTACTACCATCATCATTACAACTACCATCATCATTACAACTACCATCATCATTACCACTACCATCATCATTACTACTACCATCATCATTATTACTACCATCATCATTACAACTACCATCATCATTACAACTACCATCATCATTACTACTACCATCATCATTACAACTACCATCATCATTACAACTACCATCATCATTACAACTACCATCATCATTACAACTACAATCATCATTACAACTACCATCATCATTACTACTACCATCATCATCATTACAACTGCCATCATCATTACAACTACCATCATACAACTACCATCATCATTACTACTACCATCATCATTACTACTACCATCATCATACAACTACCATCATACAACTACCATCATCATTACAACTACCATCATTATTACAACTGCCATCATCATTACAACTGCCATCATCATTACAACTACCATCATACAACTACCATCATCATTACTACTACCATCATCATACAACTACCATCATACAACTACCATCATCATTACAACTACCATCATTATTACAACTGCCATCATCATTACAACTACCAACATACAACTACCATCATCATTACCACTACCATCATCATTACTACTACCATCATACAACTACCATCATCATTACAACTACCATCATCATTACAACTACCATCATCATTACAACTACCATCATCATTACTACTACCATCATCATTACAACTACCATCATCATTACTACTACCATCATCATTACAACTACCATCATCATTACAACTACCATCATCATTACAACTACCATCATCATTACAACTACCATCATCATTACTACTACCATCATCATTACAACTACCATCATCATTACTACTACCATCATCATCATTACAACTGCCATCATCATTACAACTACCATCATACAACTACCATCATCATTACTACTACCATCATCATTACTACTACCATCATCATACAACTACCATCATACAACTACCATCATCATTACAACTACCATCATTATTACAACTGCCATCATCATTACAACTGCCATCATCATTACAACTACCATCATACAACTACCATCATCATTACTACTACCATCATCATACAACTACCATCATACAACTACCATCATCATTACAACTACCATCATTATTACAACTGCCATCATCATTACAACTACCATCATACAACTACCATCATCATTACCACTACCATCATCATTACTACTACCATCATACAACTACCATCATCATTACAACTACCATCATCATTACAACTACCATCATCATTACAACTACCATCATCATTACTACTACCATCATCATTACAACTACCATCATCATTACTACTACCATCATCATTACAACTACCATCATCATTACAACTACCATCATCATTACAACTACCATCATCATTACAACTACCATCATCATTACTACTACCATCATCATTACAACTACCATCATTATTACAACTGCCATCATCATTACAACTACCATCATCATTACAACTACCATCATCATTACAACTACCATCATTATTACAACTACCATCATACAACTACCATCATCATTACTACTACCATCATCATTACAACTACCATCATTATTACAACTGCCATCATCATTACTACTACCATCATCATTCCTACTACCATCATCATTACAACTACCATCATCAATACAACTACCATCATCATTACAACTACCATCATCATTACAACTACCATCATCATTACAACTACCATCATCATTACAACTACCATCATCATTACTACTACCATCATCATCATTACAACTGCCATCATCATTACAACTACCATCATACAACTACCATCATCATTACTACTACCATCATACAACTACCATCATCATTACAACTACCATCATTATTACAACTGCCATCATCATTACAACTACCATCATCATTACAACTGCCATCATCATTACAACTACCATCATCATTACAACTACCATCATCATTACAACTACCATCATCATTACAACTACCATCATCATTACAACTACCATCATCATTATTACCATCATCATTACAAGTACCATCATACTACTACCATCATCATTACTACTACCATCATCATTACTACTACCATCATCATTACAACTACCATCATCATTACAACTACCATCATTATTACAACTGCCATCATCATTACAACTACCATCATCATTACCACTACCATCATCATTACTACTACCATCATACAACTACCATCATCATTACAACTACCATCATCATTACAACTACCATCATCATTCCTACTACCATCATCATTACAACTACCATCATCATTACTACTACCATCATCATTACAACTACCATCATACAACTACCATCATCATTACTACTACCATCATCATTACAACTACCATCATTATTACAACTGCCATCATCATTACTACTACCATCATCATTACTACTACCATCATCATTACAACTACCATCATCAATACAACTACCATCATCATTATAACTACCATCATCATTACAACTACCATCATCATTACAACTACCATCATCATTACAACTACCATCATCATTACTACTACCATCATCATCATTACAACTGCCATCATCATTACAACTACCATCATACACCTACCATCATCATTACTACTACCATCATCATTACTACTACCATCATCATACAACTACCATCATACAACTACCATCATCATTACAACTACCATCATTATTACAACTGCCATCATCATTACAACTACCATCATCATTACAACTGCCATCATCATTACAACTACCATCATACAACTACCATCATCATTACTACTACCATCATCATTACTACTACCATCATCATACAACTACCATCATACAACTACCATCATCATTACAACTACCATCATTATTACAACTGCCATCATCATTACAACTACCATCATCATTACCACTACCATCATACAACTACCATCATCATTACAACTACCATCATAATTACAACTACCATCATCATTACAACTACCATCATCATTACAACTACCATCATTATTACAACTGCCATCATCATTACAACTACCATCATCATTACAACTACCATCATCATTACAACTACCATCATTATTACAACTACCATCATACAACTACCATCATCATTACTACTACCATCATCATTACAACTACCATCATTATTACAACTGCCATCATCATTACTACTACCATCATCATTACTACTACCATCATCATTACAACTACCATCATCATTACAACTACCATCATCATTACAACTACCATCATCATTACAACTACCATCATCATCACAACTACCATCATCATTACAACTACCATCATCATTACAACTACTACCACGCCCACCATTAAACTGCTATCATTATCATCCACCCTACTGCCCATACCACTACTATTTTGAATAATAATCACAACAATAATAACAATAACAGTAATAATAATCATAATAATAGTAATAATAATAGTAGTAGTAATAATAATAGTAATAACAATAATACTAATAATAAGTAAGGCACTGCTTACTATACTGATGTTATTATTCAGTGTTCCTCAGGCTGAGGGACAACTACCATCATCATTACCATTACCATCATCATTAGAGCCATGGCTCCTTCTCCCATGAGTATTTTTAGTTTTTCCTCTGGGTTTAATAAGTTAACGTTTTGAATCAATGTAGTAATTTCTGTGAATAATGAATCTCTTGGTGAGGAATATTTATTATATTTTTTGTAGGTTATGGGATTGTGGTATAGTATAGTAGTCTAGGAAAGTATATGGTTGCCTGGAGTGGTTCTCAATCAGAGGCAGGTGTTTATCGTTGTCTCTGATTGGGAACCATATTTAGGCAGCCATGTTCTTTGAGTGTTTCGTGGGTGATTGTTCCGGTCTCTGTGTTTGTTTGCACCAGAGAGGGCTGGTTTTTTTTGTGTGTTTTTTTTCACGTTACGTTTAGTATTGTTTGTCATTAAATCAAATCGAATCAAATTTTATTTGTCACATACACATGGTTAGCAGATGTTAATGCGAGTGTAGCGAAATGCTTGTGTGTAGCGAAATGCTTGCATTATCTTTATTAAAGATGTATGAAGATAGCCACGCTGCATTTTGCTCCGATCCCTGCTACACCTCTTCAGAGGAAGAGGAGGAAGAAAACCTTAACATATTGCCAGTGCTCAATTATGGCAATATTGCTCTAGAATGTCAACACAGAGGTAAAATACCTATTCTATCACCATACAAAGGTCTTCAACAGAACCTTAAATAGTGAGTCCTGGGGCTGCAAAATGGTCCAACATGTCAGCTAATTCATTTATATAAATGTTGAAAAGGTTTGGACTCAAATTGTAGCCATGTCTCACACCTCGACATTGTAAAAATAAATATGTTATTTGGTTTTATATATTTTTTGCACACTTGTTTTCTGTGTACATACAGTTCATTGAGTCATATACCTTACCACCAAGCCCACTTTGGAGAATTGTGAAGAATAGCCCTTCGTGCCAAATAGAATCAAATGCTATTTTAAAGTCAATAAAGCAAGCAAAGATCTTTGGCTTCTTTTTTTTGGTGGACGTGTTTATTAATTAGTGTGTGTGAGGTGTATATATGGTCAGTAGTGTGATGGTGTTTATTAATTAGTGTGTGTAAGGTGTATATATGGTCAGTAGTGTGTGTGATGGTTGGGGAGAAAGCCAAATTGACATTTACTTATTACATTTTTTTTTTGAAGATAGGTTTGAATTCTTGAATTCAAAATGCAACAGAAAACCTTTCCCAAGTTGCTGTTTATTCCCCTACAATTATTGGGGTCTGATTTGTCTCCAATTTTGTGGACAAGTGAGATGAGCCCCTGGTTCCAGACATCAGGAAGCAGACAGAAGTTAGTACCATGTTGAACAATTTAAGGGCAGCATTTTTCAACTCAGGTGTGCTGTTTTTCAGCATTTCATTTCTGAGGTTATCTAGACCACAAGCCTTCTTTGTTTTTATAGATTTATCCTTTTCATTTAGTTATTGTTGGGTTATTGGGTAATCTAATGGGTTTTGGTTGTTTTTAATGACTAATTCAAATATGTTCCATTTTTTCTTCTAATTGGTTATGTTGTAAGTCCTTTTGTGGGGTGTTTTGTACAGATTATCAAAATAGGTTTTCCAAATTCCTTAATAATCTTGTATGGCTAATTCTTGTGGCTTTGTCAATCTTAAATTGTTCCACATATCCCAGAACTGATTTTGGTCAATTGCGTTTTCAATTTCATCAAGTGTCTTGTTGGTAATTTATTTTAAATTGTGTTTCAGTGTATGTTTATACTGCTTCAGAGTTTCAAAATATTCACAGCGTAGCTCTGGGTTGTTTTTCTGCTTATATGTTTTCATTTGACATTTGTTTTAGGTGTTTTCTAATTGTTTTACATTCGTTATCGAACCATTTTTCAGAAACATTTAGTTTTTTGTTTCTGAAGATGCATTTCTTTGAATATCTTTTGCCGCTGCTTTTTGGAATATGTCATTGATGTTTGATTAGCCAAATTGACGTCTTCTTTATTCTTTTGGTATTGTGAGTTATTGAAAAACTGTATAGAGTTCATCATTTCATTTGAGTTCAACGTTTCAATGAATTTCTCTGCACTGTTTTGAGCCCATCTCTATGATTGGTTCATGTTGTAGAGTTTATTTGGCTGTTTTTTTGAATGGGTATTGCTGGTTAATATCTTCAGAAACACGTTGATCTGACTGTGATCTGACAATGGTGTCTGTGGTCTGACAGTGAATGCACTAATGGAGGAGGGGTCCATGTCAGTGACTGCATAATCGACTACACTTGTCCCAAGAGCTGCAAAGTAGGTACACCTACCTAAAGAGTCCCTCCTAATTCTACCATTAAGCATGTACAGGCCTAAGGCTCAAAAGAGATGTGCTAACTCCTTCCCGTTTTTGTTCAGTTTTCACAAAGAAGCACTTCTCCCTCTGCCTGAAATTGAAAGATTTCTGTACGGAGATTTGGTCATCAAAATATGATGAATCTAAAGGAGAAATTAAGATGCACATATGTATACATCATTGTCACAATAGATTCTACCTTGGTTACGTTTTTGCCAAATGTGTTTAGTAACTTTTTTAATTTCAAAAAGTGCTAAATCCTGCGTATACCAAATGATGATTCCACCCCGTTTAACGTTTTTATGTTTGATTGATGGTAGCAAACTTTCTTCATAGCCTCTCCCTCTCCCTCCCTCTCTCTCTCTCTCCCTCTCTCTCTCTCTCTGTGGTCTTTCTCAAGCGTGTGTGTGTGCCTGTGTGCCTGCATGCGTGTATGTGTGTGGCTGGCGCTCTTCCAGCTCCCTGTGGCCCTGAGATGAAACACTGGAATTTCCTGGAGTTCCCTGTTTCCTAATCACCTATATTCTGTCCCGGTACACACACACACGCACACACACACACACACACACACACACACACACACACACACACACACACACACACACACACACACACACACACACACACACACACACACACACACACACACACACACACACACACACACACACACACACTCACAGAGACACGCACACACAAACAAATGGGGTCGTAAAAGAAATGGAGGTTAAAGAGAGAGAGAGTTAGATGAAAACAGTGAGAGGGGAGGTAATGCATTAACCCTAACCCTAATGCATTAACCCTAACCATAATGCATCAACCCTAACCATAATGCATTAACCCTAACTCTAGTGCATTAACCCTGACCCTAATGCATTAACCCTGACCCTAATGCATTAACCCTAACCCTAATGCATTAACCCTAATGCATTAACCCTAATGCATTAACCCTAACTCTAATACATTAACCCTAACACTAATGCATTAACCCTAACCATAATGCATCAACCCTAACCATAATGCATTAACCCTAACTCTAGTGCATTAACCCTGACCCTAATGCATGAACCCTAACCCTAATGCATCAACCCTAACCCTAATGCATTAACCCTAATGCATTAACCCTAAACCTAATGCATCAACCCTAACCCTAATGCATCAACCCTAACCCTAATGCATTAACCCTAATGCATTAACCCTAACCCTAATGCATCAACCCTAACCCTAATGCATTAACCCTAATGCATTAACCCTAAACCTAATGCATCAACCCTAACCCTAATGCATCAACCCTAACCCTAATGCATTAACCCTAATGCATCAAATCAAATCAAATCAAATTTTATTTGTCACATACACATGGTTAGCAGATGTTAATGCGAGTGTAGCAAAATGCTTGTGCTTCTAGTTCCGACAATGCAGTAATAACAAGTAATCTAACTAACAATTCCAAAACTACTGTCTTGTACACAGTGTAAGGGGATAAAGAATATGTACATAAGGATATATTAATGAGTGATGGTACAGAGCAGCATAGGCAAGATACAGTAGATGGTATCGAGTACAGTATATACATATGAGATGAGTATGTAAACAAAGTGGCATAGTTAAAGTGGCTAGTGATACATGTATTACATAAGGATACAGTCGATGATATAGAGTACAGTATATACGTATGCATATGAGATGAATAATGTAGGGTAAGTAACATTATATAAGGTAGCATTGTTTAAAGTGGCTAGTGATATATTTACATCATTTCCCATCAATTCCCATTATTAAAGTGGCTGGAGTTGAGTCAGTGTCAGTGTGTTGGCAGCAGCCACTCAATGTTAGTGGTGGCTGTTTAACAGTCTGATGGCCTTGAGATAGAAGCTGTTTTTCAGTCTCTCGGTCCCAGCTTTGATGCACCTGTACTGACCTCGCCTTCTGGATGATAGCGGGGTGAACAGGCAGTGGTTCGGGTGGTTGATGTCCTTGATGATCTTTATGGCCTTCCTGTGACATCGGGTGGTGTAGGTGTCCTGGAGGGCAGGTAGTTTGCCCCCGGTGATGCGTTGTGCAGACCTCACTACCCTCTGGAGAGCCTTACGGTTGAGGGCGGAGCAGTTACCGTACCAGGCGGTGATACAGCCCGCCAGGATGCTCTCGATTGTGCATCTGTAGAAGTTTGTGAGTGCTTTTGGTGACAAGCCAAATTTCTTCAGCCTCCTGAGGTTGAAGAGGCGCTGCTGCGCCTTCTTCACAATGCTGTCTGTGTGAGTGGACCAATTCAGTTTGTCTGTGATGTGTATGCCGAGGAACTTAAAACTTGCTACCCTCTCCACTACTGTTCCATCGATGTGGATAGGGGGGTGTTCCCTCTGCTGTTTCCTGAAATCCACAATCATCTCCTTAGTTTTGTTGACGTTGAGTGTGAGGTTATTTTCCTGAAACCACACTCCGAGGGCCCTCACCTCCTCCCTGTAGGCCGTCTCGTCGTTGTTGGTAATCAAGCCTACCACTGTTGTGTCGTCCGCAAACTTGATGATTGAGTTGGAGGCGTGCGTGGCCACGCAGTCGTGGGTGAACAGGGAGTACAGGAGAGGGCTCAGAACGCACCCTTGTGGGGCCCCAGTGTTGAGGATCAGCGGGGAGGAGATGTTGTTGCCTACCCTCACCACCTGGGGGCGGCCCGTCAGGAAGTCCAGTACCCAGGTGCACAGGGCGGGGTCGAGACCCAGGGTCTCGAGCTTGATGACGAGCTTGGAGGGTACTATGGTGTTGAATGCCGAGCTGTAGTCGATGAACAGCATTCTCACATAGGTATTCCTCTTGTCCAGATGGGTTAGGGCAGTGTGCAGTGTGGTTGAGATTGCATCGTCTGTGGACCTATTTGGGCTGTAAGCAAATTGGAGTGGGTCTAGGGTGTCACGTAGGATGGAGGTGATATGGTCCTTGACTAGTCTCTCAAAGCACTTCATGATGACGGAAGTGAGTGCTACGGGGCGGTAGTCGTTTAGCTCAGTTACCTTAGCTTTCTTGGGAACAGAAACAATGGTGGCCCTCTTGAAGCATGTGGGAACAGCAGACTGGTATAGGGATTGATTGAATATGTCCGTAAACACACCGGCCAGCTGGTCTGCGCATGCTCTGAGGGCGCGGCTGGGGATGCCGTCTGGGCCTGCAGCCTTGCGAGGGTTAACACGTTTAAATGTCTTACTCACCTCGGCTGCAGTGAAGGAGAGACCGCATGTTTTCGTTGCAGGCCGTGTCAGTGGCACTGTATTGTCCTCAAAGCGGGCAAAAAAGTTATTTAGTCTGCCTGGGAGCAGGACATCCTGGTCCGTGACTGGGCTGGATTTCTTCCTGTAGTCCGTGATTGACTGTAGACCCTGCCACATGCCTCTTGTGTCTGAGCCGTTGAATTGAGATTCTACTTTGTCTCTGTACTGACGCTTAGCTTGTTTGATAACCTTGCGGAGGGAATAGCTGCACTGTTTGTATTCGGTCATGTTACCAGACACCTTGCCCTGATTAAAAGCAGTGGTTCGCGCTTTCAGTTTCACGCGAATGCTGCCATCAATCCACGGTTTCTGGTTAGGGAATGTTTTAATCGTTGCTATGGGAACGACATCTTCAACGCACGTTCTAATGAACTCGCACACTGAATCAGCGTATTCGTCAATGTTGTTGTCTGACGCAATACGAAACATGTCCCAGTCCACGTGATGGAAGCAGTCTTGGAGTGTGGAGTCAGCTTGGTCGGACCAGCGTTGGACAGACCTCAGCGTGGGAGCCTCTTGTTTTAGTTTCTGTCTGTAGGCAGGGATCAACAAAATGGAGTCGTGGTCAGCTTTTCCGAAAGGGGGGCGGGGCAGGGCCTTATATGCGTCGCGGAAGTTAGAGTAACAATGATCCAAGGTCTTTCCACCCCTGGTTGCGCAATCGATATGCTGATAAAATTTAGGGAGTCTTGTTTTCAGATTAGCCTTGTTAAAATCCCCAGCTACAATGAATGCAGCCTCCGGATAAATGGTTTCCAGTTTGCAAAGAGTCAAATAAAGTTCATTCAGAGCCATCGATGTGTCTGCTTGGGGGGGGGGGGTATATACGGCTGTGATTATAATCGAAGAGAATTCTCTTGGTAGATAATGCGGTCTACATTTGATTGTGAGGAATTCTAAATCAGGTGAACAGAAGGATTTGAGTTCCTGTATGTTTCTTTCGTCACACCATGTCACGTTAGCCATAAGGCATACGCCCCCGCCCCTCTTCTTACCAGAAAGATGTTTGTTTCTGTCTGCGCGATGCGTGGAGAAACCCGTTGGCTGCACCGCCTCGGATAGCGTCTCTCCAGTGAGCCACGTTTCCGTGAAGCAAAGAACGTTACAGTCTCTGATGTCCCTCTGGAATGCTACCCTTGCTCGGATTTCATCAACCTTGTTGTCACGAGACTGGACATTGGCCAGAAGAATGCTAGGGAGTGGTGCACGGTGTGCCCGTCTCCGGAGTCTGACCAGAAGACCGCCTCGTTTCCCTCTTTTTCAGAGTCGTTTTTTTGGGTCGCTGCATGGGATCCGCTCCGTTGTCCTGTTTGTAAGGCAGAACACAAGATCCGCGTTGCGAAAAACATATTCTTGGTCGTACTGATGGTGAGTTGACGCTGATCTTATATTCAGTAGTTCTTCTCGACTGTATGTAATGAAACCTAAGATGACCTGGGGTACTAATGTAAGAAATAACACGTATCAACACACATCAACCCTAACCCTAATGCATTAACCCTAATGCATCAACCCTAACCCTAATGCATTAACCCTAACCCTAATGCATTAACCTTAACCCTAATGCATTAACCTTAACCCTAATGCATTAACCCTAACCCTAATGCATTAACCTTAACCCTAATGCATTAACCTTAACCCTAATGCATTAACCCTGATGCATTAACCCTAACCCTAATGCATTAACCATAACCCTAATGCATTAACCATAACCCTAATGCATTAACCCTAACCCTAATGCATTACTAAATCCTACTGTCATTATGCATCTCATAGAGAGATGGAGCGATAGTGTGAGAGAGAGAAGGAGCGATAGAAAGAGAGGATTGTTGTTTAAAGGTGTGAAAACGCTGCTAACAGAAAAAAATCATTACAACCTTCAACTACAGCATGTCTAAAAACAGGCTCATTAAGAATATAGCAAGATGAGCATGTTTCTATAACATCTAGAGACAAGAGAGTGCTGAGAGAGAGAGAGATGAGCGGGTTTCTATAATATCTACCAGCTCGGCAGATTCCCTTTCCCTCATCTAGTATTAAATAGGCTGCTATTCAGCAAACGGAAATAGGCAGCTGTATTGTCTATTTCCCAACCCATTCACTCTCTAATTGAAAAGTGGTGTAGGAGAGGTAGAGAGAGGGAGAGGAGAGGAGGGACACTGACAGGGGTACGATTCTGCACCGGTACAAACCTTGGGGAATGGGTGTGTGTGTTCTGTTTGTATATATATGTGTGTGGGGGGTGGCGATTAGGACATATATGGAGATTGATGGGGAGAGTCAAGACAGCAAAAGACAGACAGAGAGACTGAGAGGTAGAGAGAGAAAGAAAGGATAACAATTTTTTTTAAAGAGTGAGCATCTGTTCTTGGAAGTGGACGCAGGCAAGTTCTGTGACTCAAAACAAATCAAATCAAATTGTATTTGTCACAATACAACAGGTGTAGTAGACCTTACAGTGAAATGCTTACTTCCAAGCCCTTAACCAACAATGCAGTTTTACGAAACCCCCCCCCCCCCCTAAAAAATAATAGATAAGACTAACAAATAATTAAAGAGCAGCAGTAAATAACAATAGTTGAGTTAGATACAGGGGGGTATCGGTACAGAGTCAATGTGCGGGGGCTCCGGTGTAAAGGTAATTTAGGTAATATGCACATAATGGTAGAGTTATTAAAGTGACTATGATTAGATAATAACAGAGAGTAGCAGCACGAAAGAAGTGTGTGTGTGGCGGGGTTGGACTGAGACTTGGCGCTCTGCGGTAGCAGAGAGAACAGTCTATGACTAGGGTGGCTGGAGTCTTTGACAATTTTTAGGTCCTTCCTCTGACATCGCCTGGAATAGAGGTCTGGGATAGCCGGAAGCTTCGCCCCGGTAATGTACTGGGCCGTACGCACTACCCTCTGTAGTGCCTTGCGGTCAGAGGCCGAGCAGTTGCCATACCAGGCAGAGATGCAACAAGTCAGGATGCTCTCAATTGTGCAGCTGTAAAACCTTTTGAGGATCTGAGGACCCAAGCCAAATCTTTTCCGTTTCCTGAGGGGGAATAGGCTTTGTCGTGCCCTCTTCACAACTGTCTTGGTGTGTTTGGACCATTCTAGTTTGTTGTTGATGAGGACACCAAGGAACTTGGCTCTCAACCAAGCTCTCAACCTGCTCCACTACAGCCCTGTCGATGAGAATGTGGGTGTACTCGGACCTCCTTTTCCTGTAGTCCACAATCATCTCCTTGGTCTTGGTTACGCTGAGGGATAGGTTGTTATTCTGGCACCACCCGGCCAGGTCTCTGACCTCCTCCCTATTGGCTGTCTCGTTGTTGTCGGGGATCAGGCCTACCACTGTTGTGTCATCTGCAAACTTAATGATGGTGTTGGAGTCGTGCCTGGCCATGCAGTCGTGGGTGAACAGGGAGTACATGAGAGGACTGAGCACGCACCCCTGTGTTGAGGATCAGCATGGCAGATGTGTTGCTACCTACCCTCACCACCTGGAGGCGGCCAGTCCGGAAGTCCAGGATCCAGTTGCAGAGGGAGGTGTTTAGTCCCAGGATCCTTAGCTTAGTGATGAGCTTTGAGGGTACTATGGTGTTGAACGCTGAATTGTAGTCAATGAATAGCATTCTCACATAAGTGTTCCTTTTGTCCAAGGGCAGGGTGGAGTGCAATAGAGATTGCATCATCTGTGGATCTGTTTGGGTGGTATGTTTGAGTTGGTTTAGGTTTTCTGGGATAATGGTGTTGATGTGAGCCATTACCCGCCTTTCAAAGCACTTCATGGCTACGGACGTGAGTGCTACGGGACTGTACTCATTTAGGCAGGTTGCCTTTGTGTTCTTGGGCACAGGGATTATGGTGGTTTGCTTGAAACATGTTGGTATTACAGACTCAATCAGGGACATGTTGAAAATGTCAGTGAAGACACCTGCCAGTTGGTCAGCACATGCCCAGTACACACGTCCTGGTAATCCGTCTGGCCCGCAGCCTTGTGTATGTTGACCTATTTAAAGGCCTTACTCACGTCGGCTACGGAGAGTGTGATCACACAGTTGTCCGGAACAACTGATGCTCTCATTCATGCCTCAGTGTTGCTTGCCTCGAAGTGTGCATAGAAGTGATTTATCTCATCTGGTAGGCTCGTGTCACTGGGCAGCTCGCGGCTGTGCTTCCCTTTGTAGTCGTTAATAGTTTGCAAGCCCGGCCACATAAGATGAGCGTCGGAGCCGGTGTAGTATGATTCAATCTTAGCCCTGTATTGACGCTTTGCCTGTTTGATGGTTCATCGCTGTGCATAGCAGGATTTCTTGTAAGCTTCTGGGTTAGAGTCCCGCACCTCGAAAGCTGCAACTCTACCCTTTAGTTGCCTGTAAAATCCATTGCTTCTGGTTGGGGTATGTACGTACAGTCACTGTCGGGACGACGCCCTCGGTGTACTTATTGATAAAGCCCGTGACTGATGTGGTGTACTCCTCAATGCTATCGGAAGAATCCCAGAACATGTTCCAGTCTGTGACAGCAAAACAGTCCTGTAGTTTAGCATCTGCTTCATCTGATCATTTTTTTTATAGGCCGAGTCACTGGTGCTTCCTGCTTTAATCTTTGCTTGTAAGCAGGAATCAGGAGGATAGAGTTGTGGTCGGATTTACCAAATGGAGGGCGAGGGAGAGCTTTGTACACGTCTCTGTGTGTGGAGTACAGGTTACCTAGAATATTTTTCCCTCTGGTTGCACATTTAACATGTTGATAGAAGTTTGATAGAACTGATTTCAGTTCAGTTTCCTAGTTTCACTAGGAGTCCCCCCTCTGTGTGAGTGGTGTCCTGTTTGCTTATTTCTTTATATAGCTGACTGAGTGCGGTCTTAGTGCCAGCTTTTGTCTGTGGTGGTAAATAAACAGCCACGAAAAGTATAGCTGAAAACTCTCTAGGCAAGTAGTGTGGCCTGCAATTTATCACAGTATACTCTACTTCAGGCGAGCAAAATCTAGAGACTTCCTTAGATTTCGTGCACCAGCTGTTGTTTAAAAATATGCACAGACCACACCCCCTCGTCTTACCGGAGTGTGCTGTTCTATCTTGCCGGTGCAGCGTATATCCCGCTAGCTGAATATCCATGTCATCATTCAGCCACGATTCCGTGAAACATAGGATATTACAGTTTTTGATATCCCATTGGTAGGATATTCGTGATCGTACCTCGTCTAATTTATTGTCCAATGATTGCACGTTGGCGAGTAGTATTGACGATAATGGCAGCTTTCCCACTCGCTTTCTCCGGGTCCTGACCAGGGATCCGGTTCTTTGTCCTCTGTACCTGTGTCGCTTCCTCTTGCAAACAACGGGGATGTCGGCCCTGTGTGGTGTTTGGAGAATGTCTTGTGAGTCCTCCTTTAGGAGAAAAATATTTGTCTAATCCGAGGTGAGTGATCGCTGTCCTGATATCCAGAAGCTCTTTGTATAATCCGAGGTGAGTGATCGCTGTCCTGATATCCAGAAGCTCTTTGTATAATCCGAGGTGAGTGATCGCTGTCCTGATATCCAGAAGCTCTTTGTATAATCCGAGGTGAGTGATCGCTGTCCTGATATCCAGAAGCTCTTTGTATAATCCGAGGTGAGTGATCGCTGTCCTGATATCCAGAAGCTCTTTGTATAATCCGAGGTGAGTGATCGCTGTCCTGATATCCAGAAGCTCTTTGTCTAATCCGAGGTGAGTGATCACTGTCCTGATATCCAGAAGCTCTTTGTCTAATCCGAGGAGAGTGATCGCTGTCCTGATATCCAGAACACATAATAGCACAATTGGTTGGGCGCCCGTAAAACTGCTGCCATTTCTTCCTGTCTTTGCCCTGCAAGACGGGAATGTCAGTGTTCTGCCATGGCTAGTGAAGAGCCCGGATCTCAATCCCATTGAGCACGTCTGGGACCTGTTGGATCGGAGGGTCAGGGCTAGGGCTAGGGCCATTCCCCCCAAAAATGTGTGGGAACTTGCAAGTGCCTTGGTGAAAGAGTGGGGTAACATCTCACAGCAAGAACTGGCAAATCTGGTGCAGTCCATGAGGAGGAGATGCACTGCAGTACTTAACCCTTTCACACGTACCATCACACAGGTGTGATCATTCTACAGTGGTCCCTGAAGTGTATGGTCACACCCGTGTGATGTTGTGTACCCCTCAATGCCATCGGAAGAATCCCGGAACGTATTCCAGTCTGTGCTAGCAAAACAGTCCTGTAGTTTAGCATCTGCTTCATCTGACCACTTTTTCATTGACCGAGTCACTGGTGCTTCCTGCTTGAATTTTTGCTTGTAAGCAGGAATCAGGAGGATAGAGTTGTGGTCAGATTTGCCAAATGGAGGGCGAGGGAGAGCTTTGTATGCGTCTCTGTGTGTGGAGTAAAGGTGGTCTGGAATTTATTTTCCTCTGGTTGCACATTTAACATGCTGAAAGAAATGAAGTAAAACTGATTTAAGTTTCCCTGCATTAAAGGCCCCGTCCACTAGGAGCGCCACTTCTGGATGAGCGTTTTCCTGTTTGCTTATAACATTATACATGTCATTGAGTGTGGTTTTACTGCTAGCATCAGTGTGTGGTGGTATGTAGACAACTATGAAAAATACAGATGAAAACTCTCTTGGTAGATAGTGTGGTGTACAGCTTATCATGAGATACTTAAAACCTTGAGACTTCCTTAGATATCGTTCACCAGCTATTGTTTACAAATATGCATAGGCCCCTGCCCCGTGTCTTACCAAAGGCTGATGTTGTGTCCTGCCAATAGAGTGCGCCAGCTGTATGTTTTTAATGTCATCGTTCAGCCACGACTCTGTGAAACAGATATTACAGTTTTTATTGTCCCGTTGGTAGGATATACAGGCTTTCAGTTCGTCCCATTTATTTTCCAGCGATTGAACGTTAGTTAGCAGGACGGAAGGCAAGGGCAGATTAGCCACTCGTCGCCTGATCCTCACAAGGCACCCTGATCTCTTTCCGCGACACCTCCGTTTCCTTTTCCAGCGAATCATGGAGATCTGGGCCTGGTCATTGAAGAAAAACTCTTTGTCCAATTTGAGGTGAGTAATCCCAGTTCTGATGTCCAGAAGCTCTTTTCGGTCATAAGAGATGGTAGTTGCAATACATTATGTACAAAACAAGATGCGAACAACGCGAAAAAACAAACAAAATAGCATGGTTGGTTAAGAGACGATAAAATGTCAGCCCTCCCCTCTGGCGACATTTTCCCAAAAAATAAATAAAATAAAAACTTGTGACAATGAGGACTGAAGGCACACACGTACATATACACATGCACACTCACACTCACACTTGATGCTTCACTTCAGAAGGCATTTTTAATCGAGCACCTTTAATCATGTTTAATCTGTCACAACAACAAAGTCAAAGGAGAGAAGGAAGAGGAGGAGGACGAGGATAATGAAGAGAAGGAAGAAGAGGAGAGGAGGAGAAAGAGGAGGAAGAGGAGAAAGAGAGGAGAGGAGGAAGAAGAGGAGGAAGAGGAGAAAGAGAGGAGAGGAGGAAGAAAAAGAGGAGGATGAGAGGACATGTAGATGAGAAAGAGGAGTAGAGGGGAGAGGAGGAATAAGAGGAGGAGAGGGGGGGAGAGGGAAATAATGAAGAGGTGGAAGAGAGGAGAGGAGGAGGAAGAGGAGGAAGAGGAGAAAGAGAGGAGAGGAGGAAGAAAAAGAGGAGGATGAGAGGACATGTAGATGAGAAAGATGAGTAGAGGGGAGAGGAGGAATAAGAGGAGGAGAGGGGGGGAGAGGGAAATAATGAAGAGGTGGAAGAGAGGAGAGGAGGAGGAAGAGGAGGAAGAGGAGAAAGAGAGGAGAGGAGGAAGAAAAAGAGGAGGATGAGAGGACATGTAGATGAGAAAGAGGAGTAGAGGGGAGAGGAGGAGTAAGAGGAGGAGAGGAGGGGAGAGGGAAATAATGAAGAGGTGGAAGAGAGGAGAACAGGAGGAAGAGGAGGAAGAGGAGAAAGAGAGGAGAGGAGGAAGAAAAAGAGGAGGATGAGAGGACCTGAAGACGAGGAGGGGAGAAGAGGAGGAGAGAAGGAGGAGGGGGAGGAAAAGAGGAGGGGAGAGGAGGGAAAGATGAAGAGAAAGAGAGAGACAGGTTTGTGTGTGTGTGTGTGTGTGTGTGTGTGTGTGTGTGTGTGTGTGTGTGTGTGTGTGTGTGCGTGTGCGTGTGCGTTTGTGTTTGTATGTGAAACAATATCAAAGCACACAGCATTTCTCATAGTTACAGCTGGGAGTGGTTTGTAGCTATTAAGTTAAGCATAGTTTAATGTGGCCTATTGGGCTTGAAATAATGACTAATAACACTATCAGCTGTGAATTACTAGCATTAGTGTTAATTAGTGTTAGCCCTATCTGCACTGAAGAGTGGAGTCATTAGCATCATGGCTAATTAGCTGCAGCGATTTGTCACGGACTATAGAGAGAGGTGGGACTGCCCACCTGCATCTTTTCATTTGATTGACAGGTAGTTTCCCATCAGTGTGCCTGTCACGGCTCATTGAGACAATCACACACACACAGACACACAGATACACACACACAGATACACACACAGACAAAAGATCAGCACTACAAAAGATCCTTTAGAAGGAGGTGATACAAGAGAGGTAGGAACAGGGAAGAAGACATTGAAAGACGAGCATAGTGTAGCTGACTAGAAAGAGAGAAATATCTGACTGACATGCTAGAGGGATAAGGAGATGAGGAAGAGGGGTGTGGATGAGGGAGAGGAGAGAAGTGGAGGGAGAGGAGAGAAGTGGAGGGAGAGGAAGGGGAGTGAGGGAGAAGAGTGAGTGAGGGAGGGAGAGGAGGGAGGGAAAGGAGAGGAGTGAAGGAAGAGGAGAGGAGTGAGGTAGAGGAAAGGAGGGAAGCGAGGGAGAGGAGGGGATTGAGGGAGGGGAGGGGAGAGGGAGTGAGGAAGAGGAGAGGGAGTGAGGGAGAGGAGGGGAGTGAGGGAGAGGAGGGGAGAGGGAGTGAGGAAGAGGAGAGGGAGTGAGGGAGAGGAGGGGAGTGAGGGAGAGGAGGGGAGAGGGAGTGAGGAAGAGGAGAGGGAGTGAGGGAGAGGAGGGGAGTGAGGGAGAGGAGGGGAGAGGGAGTGAGGAAGAGGAGAGGGAGTGAGGGAGAGGAGGGAAGTAAGGTGTTTCATTGCTTTACATGGGTTTTATTTTCTCAACTTTTTGTAGCAGAGCTATGCAGTGTGCACGTGTGTGCATGTGTGAGAGAGAGAGAGAGGGTTGTTCTTTTTCTACTGCAGTTCGGGTATTAGCTGCTCTTGTATTCGCTTCAGAGGGCATATCCTTCTCTGTATTATCAGCAGGCAGCCAGCCAGCCAGATAGCCAGCCAGGCACACACCAGAAGAAAGACAGCTGCTTTCTCTCCTGCTCAAATTAACGCATCACTAATTTACTCTGTGGGATCATTTAATCAGCTTCAAATGGAGAGAGGAAACAAGGGAGAGAGAGAAAGAGAGAGGAAGAGAGACGAAACAAGAGAGGAAGAGAGAGAGGAAACAAGGGAGGAAGAGAGAGAAGAAACAAGCGAGGAGGACAGTGAGAGAGAGGAAGAGAGACGAAACAAGGGAGGAAGCGAGAGAGGAAGAGAGAGAGGAAACAAGGGAGGAAGAGAGAGAAGAAACAAGCGAGGAGGACAGTGAGAGAGAGGAAGAGAGAGAGGCAGGAAAACAATAAGCGTCAGGAAGACAATAATTCAAGTCAGGGCTCTACGCTGACATGTTTTACAAGGATGTTGAAAAATGTAGGAGCACAAAAATACATTTAGGAGCACAAACATACATTTAGGAGCACAAACATACATTTAGGAGCACAAACATACATTTAGGAGCACAAAAATACATTTAGGAGCACACTGACAGTATAGGAGGAAGAGTGTTTTAATGCTAATAAAATACAAAGTTATTTCATGAAATAAATGTTTTTGGGGTGTTCTATGTTCAAGCAAGCACAATGTAACCTCAAACATTTGTGTCACTTAGGTAAGACAAAACATTTCAACTGCCCCTTTAAGGCATGTGAACAAAACAGTATAAATAGCCAAGAAACAATAGGACAAAGTCTCACTTAAGTCTTTTGGGTAAATTTTTCTGTCGCAAATGTGAGTAAAATGGTCGCACTGTAGAGCTCTGCTAGTCAACTTGATGTTAACCTGTTTCTATTGAGCTAAAACCTGGACAATAGCTGTGGAAGCTAATACCAGTCCGTTTCTCATCATGTGAGCAATGTTAGGCCGAATATCACTTTTAAATCGAATTTATTCTCATCTCTCAGTGATATAGGTGAGGCTATATCAATAAGCCAGGAGAGGAGGGAGATGGCATTTACTGTCCCGCACCCCTGCAGGGCAGGAAAACGGAAAGGACAAACCCCAAGAAAAGACTGGTGTTTATTCAGTCAGTCACAAACATATTATGTTACACACACACACACACACACACACACACACACACACACACACACACACACACACACACACACACACACACACACACACACACACACACAAACAGGTTGCGGCTATATAAACATCTGGAGATCAGTTTGCTGACCGTCATTACTCAAACAGCAGTATGTACATACGCACTAATACACTCTGACACACAAGGACACACACGGACACACACGGACACAAACGGACAAACACACTGACACACACACTGCCACAAGGATGATGTAATGATGCATGGTGGCACCAACGAGGAAGGTTGACATTTTGTGAGTTCCCACACACAGTAATACACTCAAACACAGTAATACACTCACACACAGTAATACACTCACACTCACACACAGTAATACACTCACACACAGTAATACACTGACACTCACACACAGTAATACACTCACACACAGTAATACACTCACACTCACACACAGTAATACACTCACACACAGTAATACACTCACACACAGTAATGCACTCACACACAGTAATACACTCACACACAGTAATACACTCAGAGACAGTAATACACTCACACACAGTAATACACTCACACTCACACACAGTAATACACTCACACACAGTAATACACTCACACACAGTTATACACTCACACTCACACACAGTAATACACTCACACACAGTAATACACTCACACACAGTAATACACTCACACACAGTAATATACCCACACTCACACACAGTAATGCACTCACACACAGTAATACACTCACACACAGTAATACACTCATACACAGTAATACACTCACACTCACACACATTAATACACTGACACTCACACACAGTAATACACTCACACACAGGAATACACTCACACACAGGAATACACTCACACACAGTAATACACTCACACAC
The DNA here is from genome assembly GCF_013265735.2 of Oncorhynchus mykiss. Lineage (NCBI taxonomy): Eukaryota > Metazoa > Chordata > Actinopteri > Salmoniformes > Salmonidae > Oncorhynchus > Oncorhynchus mykiss. The sequence goes on from NC_048591.1 coordinate 35,446,968, forward strand.
AGTAATACACTCACACACAGTAATACACTCACACACAGTAATACACTCACACACAGTAATACACTCACACACAGTAATACACTCACACACAGTAATACACTCACACACAGGAATACATTCACACACAGTAATACACTCACACTCACACACAGTAATACACTCACACACAGGAATACACTCACACACAGGAATACACTCACACACAGTAATACACTCACACACAGTAATACACTCACACACAGTAATACACTCACACACAGTAATACACTCACACACAGTAATACACTCACACACAGGAATACACTCACACACAGTAATACACTCACACACAGTAATACACGCACACACAGTAATACACTCACACTCACACACAGTAATAACTCACACTCACACACAGGAATACACTCACACACAGGAATACACTCACACACAGTAATACACTCACACACAGTAATACACGCACACACAGTAATACACTCACACTCACACACATTAATACACTCACACTCACACACAGTAATGCACTCACACACAGGAATACACTCACACACAGTAATACACTCACACACAGTAATACTCGCACACACAGTAATACACTCACACTCACACACAGTAATAACTCACACTCACACACAGGAATACACTCACACTCACACACAGTAATACACTCACACTCACACACAGTAATACTCTCACACTCACACACAGTAATACACATTCATTCCCAGTGGGCAGTTTACTTTGTAGCAGTGGTCAGGTCAGTGGTCAGGTTAGTGGTCAGGTCAGTGGTCAGGTCAGTGGTCAGGTCAGTGGTCAGGTTAGTGGTCAGGTCAGCGGTCAGGTTAGTGGTCAGGTCAGCAGTCAGGTCAGTGGTCAGGTCAGAGGTCAGGTCAGTGGTCAGGTCAGTGGTCAGGTTAGTGGTCAGGTCGGTGGTCATGTTAGTGGTCAGGTCAGTGGTCAGGTCAGTGGTCAGGTCAGCAGTCAGGTCAGTGGTCAGGTCAGTGGTCAGGTCAGTGGTCAGGTCAGTGGTCAGGTCAGCAGTCAGGTCAGTGGTCAGGTCAGCAGTCAGGTCAGAGGTCAGGTCATTGGTCAGGTTAGTGGTCAGGTCAGTGGTCAGGTCAGTGGTCAGGTTAGTGGTCAGGTCAGTGGTCAGGTTAGTGGTCAGGTCAGCGGTCAGGTTAGCGGTCAGGTCAGCCGTCAGGTCAGTGGTCAGGTCAGTGGTCAGGTCAGTGGTCAGGTTAGTGGTCAGGTCGGTGGTCAGGTTAGTGGTCAGGTCAGTGGTCAGGTCAGTGGTCAGGTTAGTGGTCAGGTCAGCAGTCAGGTCAGTGGTCAGGTCAGCGGTCAGGTCAGTGGTCAGGTCAGCAGTCAGGTCAGTGGTCAGGTCAGTGGTCAGGTCAGTGGTCAGGTCAGAAGTCAGGTCAGTGGTCAGGTCAGCAGTCAGGTCAGTGGTCAGGTCAGTGGTCAGGTCAGTTGTCAGGTCAGTGGTCAGGTCAGCAGTCAGGTCAGTGGTCAGATCAGTGGTCAGGGATGCTGTATTTCCATAGGGTACATAACTGTATAATGCAGTATATATGTGTATCAGTAGAAGCTATTGAGGGGAGGATGGATCATAAAAATGACTGGAACGGAACCAATGGATTGGTATCAAATATGTGGAAACCATGTGTTTGATGTATTTGATACCATTCCAGCTATTACCACAAGCACGTCCTCCCCAATTAAGGTGCCACCAACCTCCTGTGACGTGTATCATGTATTTAATACAAATGAGCACACTATTCTAATATCATTTCTATGTTTTCATACCTTCTAAATCTAATAATGAGCTGAACTGAACTAAACTAAACTAATGGATAAAGAACGGTTAACATGTCACTATGAATCCACAGGGAGCTGATCAGTGTGTGTGTTCCTCCAGGGCTGGTTGGAGCCCTCGAGGACAGGCTTCTGTACCCAGGCTGGAGCTGTCTCTCCTGGGGTTCACACACACCTGTTAGGGGCTCTCTGGAGAAAACAACCAGCCATGTAGAAGCACTGATGTAAAAGGCACACACACAGAAACACACAAACACCCGTCGTGACTCGAGTTTGCATGTTTACAAGCATGTTTGAGGAAACAGATACATGCTGGTAATGGTTTGTCTTCTGTAACTTCTGTTTCTGTGTTTCTTATTTATTTATGTGATAGTCAGAATGTAGGTATCAGCAGGTGCACTGATGCCAACACACACTTTGATCATTTGCACAAAATTCTAATGGGGATGACAATGTGTGTGTGTGTGTGTGTGTGTGTGTGTGTGTGTGTGTGTGTGTGTGTGTGTGTGTGTGTGTGTGTGTGTGTGTGTGTGTGTGTGTGTGTGTGTGTGTGTGTGTGTGTGTGTGTGTCGTTAGATAGTGGCTGAAACTGGTCTCCTCTAATCTGCATCCTCTTAATTAAAAGAGTGTGACTAAAGAGGCCAGCACTGTAGCTGTCTGCTGGATAAATTAAAAAGGAAGGATGATTACTTAGGGGAAGAGGAGGGAATGGAAAGAGAGGGGAGAGGAGAGGAGGAACTGAGAGGGGAGACCTTTTCTGAAACGACTCGTGATCTTGGTTTAATATTCAGATCCTTGCTACCGTGCTATGGAGATCTCAACCGACAGAGAATTTACCACCTGGGATAAATATAGACAGGGAATTCTGGGGGATTCTCCCAGCTCCCAGAAGGCTTTGCTGTGAGGAGCTTTCAGGCACGGGGGGATATGGTACGTTTCATCATTACTGTGGAATCAGCAGGCTATGTCGCTGCCTTGAGAATACACTGAAACTACCAGAGATATTCACTCATTCTAAGATTCCTCTGGACTGTCTCTGGAGGCATTTCTCTGTATCCCCAGCCCTTTCTGCATTATCAGGAAATAGGTAAATATGTGAGGTTCCAACATCCCCAATCAGCTGATGTCTCTGATGTGAAGTGTCTCTCTGGCACCCTTACCGTTAAAGCCAATAGGTCAAATGTCAATGAGTAGAGATATGAGGGAGAGAGTTTGAGTCACCTGCTTCTTCAGGCCAGCTCAGCCCACTACATACCACTATAGACCACTATAGACCACTACATACCACTACAGACCACTACATACCACTACAGACCACTATAGGCCACTATAGAACACTACATACCACTACAGACCACTATAGACCACTACAGACCACTATAGACCACTATAGACCACTACAGACCACTACTATAATGTTTACTGTTCATTTTTATTGCTTATTTCACTTTTGTATATTATCTACTTCACTTGCTTTGGCAATGTTAACACATGTTTCCCATGCCAATAAAGCCCCTTGAATTGAATTGAATTGACAGAGAGAGAGAGAGAGAGGGCATTCTTCATGTTAGCCATTATCACAACTACCTGTTTGATAGGCTTATGAGTCCTTATCTGAGCTCTGTTGATTTCCCGAAAAACACATTACAGTAATATGATCAACACAATCAGTGCATGCAAGAATGTTTGTGTGTACCATAACATAATGTGTGTGTCTGTAAAGCAGAGACATCGTAGTAATATAACGAAGTCAAAGAGAGCAGAGATGAAATGTGTTCAGGCTTGATGAAGCGTGTTGGTATTTAGTCTGAGTTAATGGGTCCGGGAGAGGAACACAGCCATGTTAATACAGCTGCAATGCAGATGCTTTCTCTCATTGGAACAATGTTGTCACATGGATGAGTCATTACATGCGCCTAATTTAGCCGTAAATGCATGCATAGACCTCCACACAGTCAAAATTCACACAGACAGCACTACTACTACCATAAGCCTTTGCTGCATGTTCACAGCTCTTCATACCAAGCACCCCACTAAAGGGCTCTGGAGTCAGAGCCTATGTCTCTCCTGGAAGGCAACAAAAGCAGCCCACCAGCTCTCAGTGTACTGTTTGTGTGTGAGTGTGCGTGTGTGGTAGGGGGGGGGGGGGGTTAAGACACACCTCCACACAGTCCCATACGTAGATTAAGAAAGCCTCCCGCACCTCTCTGATTCAGTAGGGTTGGGTTAATGGTGTGTGTGTGTGTGTGCAGTTGGATTAATGGGGCTACTTGATATTTTGGAGGCTACTCCAGTTGCAGGGAATGGAAACATGGCTCGATGTGCCAAAATACACACAAACACACACACTCAGGAATGTAAACAATCTCAGACACGCTATAGGAATATAAACACAAAGACACACACAGGTCTGATTAGAGACCGCAGACAGACAATCCTTTCCCATCCGCCATCCACTTCCCTCATCCCAAATCCTATCATCCCCTGCCCTCCCCTTCATAGATAACAGCAAGGGATCTGTGCAGTACAGGGAAGAATCGCCTATAGCATGATTTTGGTGTCAATGACTTTCTGGTGATATTGAATGCATAGCGTTGTTGTTTTAGTGTGCTGTATGTGCTTTATGATAGGAGAAGTGTTTATTGTTTATGTAATGAGCGTAAAGGATTTCATTTCACATTTTATGACCATGCTCTTGGTTTGATGATGAAGAGTTAAGACGATTAACTGTTATCTGTTCTGACAGGGAAAACTGTCAGTGTGTGTATGTACGCAAATGCACGTGAGCTTGTGTGTTTGAATGTGTGAGTGTGCGTACGTGAATGTATGTGTTGTGTTGTGTTGTGTTGTGTGTGTGTGTGTGTGAGAGTGTGTGTGTGTGTAACAGAAGATAAGTCAGTCTTAATAATCCTTTACGCCTGCTCTGCCAACCTGTCTAATACAGCTACCTGCTGATAATCTCTGTCAGACACACACACACACACACACACACACGTAAACGTACACACACACACACACACACACACACACACAAACGTAAACGTACACACACACACACACACACACACACACACACACACACACACACAGAGTTATACCCAAAGAGAACGTTCTCAATGACCCTCATATAAACTAGTCAAACACATACTAAAACTGAGCCCCTGAACTCTGACACATTCCCTTAACATCAGGTGCAACATCCAGTGCATCTAGTTCAACCACAGAATCTCTCTAGGACAGAAGTTCTACAGTAGAAGCCTGTTACAATAAAACCCTGTCTGATTGGACAACAGGTTTGATCACACATGTATCAGAGGGTCACTTTGACATTTTAGCAATCGCTCTTATCCAGAGATACTTACAGTAGTGAATGGAACACACAACCCTGGCGTTGTAGGCGCCATGCTCTACCCACTGAGCCACACAGGATCACATCTCTGTTCCTGTTCCAGCCCGTTGCCTTCTCTCTTTTCGACATTCTGATGTCCTTCCCTTAATAAGGAAAACCGGGAGAGGCTCCTGGTTGAGCAGAGCGTGTCGGAGAGGGGGAGGCTCAGTATGAGATTCCCACATTCCCAGAGTATATCAGATTGAAGAACACTACCGTGGGAACACTACGGATTCATACACCGCAACACAGATCGAGGAGAGGAGAGGAGAGGAGAGGAGAGGAGAGGAGGAAAGGGAAGGGAAGGTGAGGGGATGGTAGGGTAGGGTAAGGTAGGAGAGGGGAGAGGAGGGGAGGGGATGGGAGGAGAGGGGAGAGGAGGGGATGGTAGGGTAGGGTAGGAGAGGGGAGAGGAGAGGAGGTGAGGGTATGGGAGGAGAGGGGAGAGGAGGGAGAGGAGTGGAGGGGGTGGGAGGGGAGAGGAGGGGAGGGGATGTGAGGAGAGGGGAGAGGAGGGGAGGGGATGGGAGGCTAGGATAGGGGAGAGTAGGGGAGGGGAGGGGGTGGGAGGGTAGGAGAGGGAGAGGAGGGGAGGGGATGGGAGAAGATGGGAGAGGAGGGGAGGGGATGGGAGGGGAGAGGAGGGGAGGGGATGGTATGGTAGGGTAGGAGAGTGGAGAGGAGGGGAGGGGATGGGAGAAGAGGGGAGAGGAGGGAGAGGAGGGGATGGGAGGGTAGGAGAGGGGAGAGGAGGGGAGAGCAGGGGAGGGGATGGGAGGGTAGGAGAGGGGAGAGGAGGGGAGGGGAGATGAGAGCAGAGGCTAGATGATTATGGAGTGAAAGAGGGAGTATGTGCGGAAGATAGGGGGGAGACAGAGGCAGACAGATCAACATTGAGAGAATAATATCCTGGCTTCAAGGAGATAATGATGAACAAGCTATGCAATGGAGTCCTTGGAATAACAGCCTTCTCCATAGAGAGATGATGGGAGGTGGGGAGGGGTTTAAGAGAGAGAGAGCACATAGTACGACCATGACAGCTAATGAAAGGGCGATAGATAAGGAAAGGTAGGTGAGAGAAGAATAAAGACCAGTAAGACACATCTGAGAGAGAATACACATCCTTGTACTGTTCCAGCATTCAAGGTGGTGATACACTGTGAACACTCTCTTTAGTTTACTTTCAGATTCTCTAACTTCTGCTTAAGGGGTAGATTTATAAAATACTAATGTGCTGTCCAAACCTACCATTAACAAATATCTTAATAACACCTCCTCTCTCTCTCTATCCCTTCCCCATCTCTTCCCTCTATCTCTGTCTCCCCTTTTCTCTCCAAGTTTCTCTATCTCTCTCCTCCCTCTTTTCCCCACTATCCCTCTCTTTCTTTATCTCTCTCTCTATCTGGTTATCCCTCTCTCTGTCCCCCTTTCTTTCTTTCTTTCTTTCTTTCTTTCTTTCTTTCTTTCTTTCAGTCTCTCTCTCTCTTTCTTTCTTTCAGTCTCTCTCTCTCTCTCTCTTTCTTTCAGTCTCTCTCTCTCTCTCTCTCTCTCTTTCTTTCTTTCAGTCTCTCTCTCTCTCTCTCTTTCTTTCTTTCAGTCTCTCTCTCTCTCTTTCTTTCTTTATTTCTTTCAGTCTCTCTCTCTCTCTCTCTCTCTCTCTCTCTCTCTCTCTCTCTCTCTCTCTCTCTCTCTGCATAGCAGTAGTGGAATCTTTTAAACGAAGGGTAACATTACATAAACACTTAGTGTGGTTCTCCTGCTGGCCTGGCTCCACTGACTCCATTAAAACATTGACCTTCAGAGGAGTAACCCACCTGAACTGGCCCGGGACTGAATGTGCTCACACTTTATTTGGATAGTCTGGATATTTCATGTGTAGATGCTCTACAGATGGTCAGACTATCACCAAACTATCTGTTTATAAGCAACTGCTTGCTAACGTTACGGTTAGGGCTAGGTTTAGAATAAGGGTAAGGGGGAAGGTTAAAGTTAGGGTTAGGGTAAGGTTAAGGGTTAAGTTTAGGGTTTGGAAAATGGTTAGGGTAGGGGTTAAAGTTAGTGTTAGGATAAGAGTTAGGGTAAGAGCTAAAGTTAGGGCTAGGGTAAGGTTAAGGGTTAAGTTTAGGGTTTGGAAAATGGTTAGGGTAGGGGTTAAAGTTAGTGTTAGGATAAGAGTTAGGGTAAGAGCTAAAGTTAGGGCTAGGGTAAGGGTTCCGTTTGGGGTTAGGATAAGGGTTGGGGCAAAGGTTAAAGTTAGGGTTAGGATAAGCGTTAGGATATGGGTTAATGTTAAGTTTAGAATAAGGGTTAGGATAAGAGTTCAAGTTAGGGTTAGGGCTAGGATAAGGGTTCAGTTTAGGGCTAGGATAAAGGTTAGAGTAAGGGTTAAGGTAGGGGTTAAAGATAGGGTTAGGATAAAGGTTAGGGTAAGGGTTAAAGTTAGGGTTTGGATAAAGGTTAGAGTAAGGGTTAAAGTTAGGGTTAGGGCTAGGGTAAGGGTTCAGTTTAGGGTTAGGATAAAGGTTAGGGTAAGGCTTAAGTTTTGGTTAGGATAAAGGTTAGAGTAAGGTTAAAGTCAGGGTTAGGATAAAGGTTAGGTTAAGGCTTCAGTTTTGGTTAGGATAAAGGTTAGAGTAAAGTTAAAGTCAGGGTTAGGGTAAAGGTTAGGGTAAAGGTTAGGGTATGGGTAAGGGTTAAAGTTAGGGTTAGGATAAAGGTTAGGGTAAGGGTTAAAGTTAGGGTTAGGGCTAGGTTAATGGTTCAGTTTAGGGTTAGGATAAAGGTTAGGGTAAGGCTTATGTTTGGGTTAGGGTAAAGGTTAGGGTAAGGGTTAAAGTTTGGGTTAGGATAAAGGTTAGGGTAAGGGTTAAAGTTAGGGTTGGATAAAGGTTAGGGTAAGGGTTAAAGCTAGGGTTAGGATAAAGGTTAGGGTAAGGGTTATGTTTGGGTTAGGATAAAGGTTAGGATAAGTGTTAATGTTTGGGTTAGGTAAAGGTTAGGGTAAGGGTTAAAGTTTGGGTTAGGGTAAAGGTTAGGGTAAGGGTTAAAGTTTGGGTTAGGTAAAGGTTAGGGTAAGGGTTAAAGTTTGGGTTAGGGTAAAGGTTAGGATAAGTGTTAAAGTTTGGGTTAGGTAAAGGTTAGGGTAAGGGTTAAAGTTTGGGTTAGGGTAAAGGTTAGGATAAGGGTTAAAGTTTGGGTTATAGGTACAGGTTAGGGTAAGGTTAAAGTTAGGGTTAGGGTAAAGTTTAGGGTAAGGGTTACATTTTGGTTAGGGTAAAGGTTAGGATAAGGGTTAAAGTTAGGGTTAGGTAAAGGTTAGGGTAAGGGTTAAAGTTTGGGTTAGGGTAAAGGTTAGGATAAGGGTTAAAGTTTGGGTTAGGTAAAGGTTAGGGTAAGGGTTAAAGTTTGGGTTAGGGTAAGGGATAAAGTTTGGGTTTAGGGTAAGAGTTAAGCTTAAGGTTAAAGCTAGGGTTAGTAGATGGACAGTTGAAATGTAACTGACAGACTGTAGACCATCTACAGAAGGACAATCCAGATAAAGTTTTACCCATCTCACATACAAAAACCACTCTCACATCCACACTAGCATTCATGCAAAGTCCAGTCAAGTCCCCTACCACCACAACTAATCTTCTGTCATGTGACAGTAAGCCCAGGGATGAAGGAGTGATGGGATGAGGGGATGGGAAAGGGGAGAAGAGAGGGGAGAGGAGAGACAGAAAGTATCTGTGCTCTTTGACCTCTGACCCATGGTCTCACGGCTCTGGGATGAGTGTCTGAAAGCCACAATGCCCCTCTGTGTTGCTAGACAATCCACAAAGGCTAGACACACGCGCATGTACACAGACACACATGCGCATATGCGCACACACAGACACACACACCCCAAATCAGCTATACTCAGAGCTCTATGAGTGATGTGAGACCCCCTAAATCCCCTCTCCGTGTCTGAGCAAAAATTAAAGCAAGGAGCACCAGTGACTAGATAAATAAAAAAGTAGTCAGATGAAGCAGATGCTAAGCTACAGGACTGTTTTGCTAGCACAGACTGGAATATGTTCCGGGATTCCTCCGATAGCATTGAGGAGTACACCACATCAGTCATTGGCTTCATCAATAAGTGCATCTACGACGTCATCCCCACAGTGACCGTACGTGCGTCCATCATCCAACCAGAAGCCATGGATTACAGGGCTTGCAAACCATTACAGACTACAAAGGGAAGCACAGCCAAGAGCTGCCCAGTGACATGAGCCTAGCAGACGAGTTAACCTTTTGCGTGTAGGGGGCAGTTTTTTGGCAAAAAAACGTACCCATTTGAAACTGCCTATTTCTCAGCCTCAGAAACTAAAATATGCATATAATTGTCATATTAGGATAGAAAACACTCTAAAGTTTCCAAAACTGTAAAACTATTGTCTGTGAGTATAACAGAAATGATATTGCAGGCGAAAACCTGAGGAAAATCCAACCAGAAACCTCTCTGTTCTTATGCATGCCTATCCTCCATTTAAAGGATATCAACCAAATTCCTTTTTCTATGGCTTCCCTAAGGTGTCAACAGTCTTTAGACATAGTTTCAGGCGTTTATTTTGAAAAATTAGCGTGAAAGATCACATTGCATAAGTGGATAGATGGGGGCTCTCAGAGTGAGTTTTGCGCTACAGAGTAAAGTGGCCATTGTTTCTCCCGGTGTTTTTGAAAAACCTATATATTATCGAATATATATTTTAAAAACAACCTGAGGATTGATTATAAAAAACGTTTGACATGTTTCTGTGGACATTATGGATATTTTTTGGAATATACATCTGCGTTGTCGTGACCGCTCTTTCCTGACGATTTCTGAACATAACACGACAAACAAATGGAGGTATTTTGGGTATAAAAATAATCTTTATGAAACAAAAGGAACATTTGTTGTCTAACTGGGAGTCTCGTGAGTGAAAACATCCGAAGATCATCAAAGGTAACCGATTAATTTGATTGCTTTTCTGATTTTCGTGACCTAGCTACTTAATGCTTGGTGTACGTAATGTTATGCTATGCTATCGATAAACTTACACAAACGCTTCGATTGCTTTCGCTGTAAAGCATCATTTCAAAATCTGAGACGACAGGTGGATTAACAAAAGGCTAAGCTGTGCAGTGTAAGGTCTACACTGTATTAAAAATCTAATCAAATTATATTAGTCACATGCGCCAAATACAACAAGTGTAGACCTTACAGTGAAATGCTTACTTACAAATCCATAACCAACAATGCAGTTAAAAATATGAATAAGAATAAGAAATCAAGTAATTAAAAAGCAGCAGTAAAATAACATTTGGACTCACCTTGTTGTGCTGTGCTCACTTGAACATGTGGTGTGGCGGTTCTCCGTGGGCAAATTATATCATCAAACTTTGTCATCAAAGTCTGGCACTCTCTGGATTGATGGTGCTTTCAAGACAACTGGGAACTCTGAAAAAAAAGGTTGAATCATGGTGACGTAAGTGATCTTCAGGTTGTAGATCTAGAAAGAGGGCCGAGTTCCGAATGTACAATTCCGAGTTAGATGAAAGTACAAAATGTATTTTCCCAGTCGTAGCTCGTTTTTCCCCAAGTTCCCAAACTCACTAAAGTCTGATTTTGCCGTTCCGAGTTAAGAGTTGTTTTGAGTGCGGCAAAACAATCATGCTTCGTTGACAGCATGACCAGTGTTGAATGTTTATAATTTTAAACTAGGAGAAGAGACCCTTAATCTTAGACTTCGGACAACACAGCAACTCATCTGAATAGCAGGCTAATGATTGCTTTGCAATGCTTGCAGTTAGCCACTGATTCCTTCCAAACCAATCATTGATGAATTTGCGATTTCCAACTTTATGTCAAATGAGCACCGATATGTTTTACCTATAAATTCTCGTCATTATTTCTCTTCAAATTACAATAATTAAAAAGGGTTTGCCAGTAGATTGTCGACATGCTTCATGATGATGACTGCTAGCTAAGATTTTTAAAGTATGATGTTGACATGATCAGTCCAATCAAAGCTACTGTTTATATAATGTGATTTGATGTCATTTAATCTGTTGCTAATGACCTTGAGCCTTTTTAGATGGGCACTTCTAATGTAACTCCATAGTAGCAGCAAAGGGGCTTGAATTTTCTAGCTCTACCCTTAGACTTGGCGGTGACGTAGTGTCCCCATGAGTGACAGAATGCTGAGACAATCACGGAGCAATGCTCTGTATTTTCTGCTGGATTGCCCCACCGCCACAGAAAGGACTGAACTATGCTGAAACACCTATATTTTGGAGATGCCTTACTCTAGAAAACAAAAAAGAGACCATGTTTGTATGCGGCTTCATTAACTCAATGATATATGTTTTACATTGTTTGCAAACTGATATGTGACATGTTATTATTTCCAAAATAACATGCAAAACAGGAAAGCCCCCCAAATTGCTTTATTTGTTTTTTTTTACAAAAAATGTGTTGCTCAAAAGAAGTGGGGCCCTGATCCCTGAATGACGGGTCGCCACTGCTCCTCCTTCTGTGTCAGTTTTGAGCTTTTCCCAAAACCTCCACCACTCTCGTTCGTCTCTACCTCTCCTTTAGCCGTCCTCCACCTCTCCTCCCCCTCAGCCAAAACCTCCATATCACCACGTATCCCACTGATTCTCCTTAAACCTTTACCTGAGGAAATAAAGGATGAGAACTAACAAAGCTTTATCGCTCCTCACAGAGTGGTTGGAAAACGGCTCTTCTGATCCAGACCAGGGAACTGGGATGATTGAGTGGAGTGGAAGTGTGTAGAGTCTGTAGTGAGTGTATATTTGTTTAAGTGGAAGTGTGATGTGAGTGTGTGTGTGTGTTTGTATGAGTGAAAGTGTGTAGTGAGTGTATGTTTAAGTGAAAGTGTGTAGAGAGTGTGTAGTGAGTGTGTTGGTATGAGTGGAAGTGTGTAGTGAGTGTGTGTTCATATGAGTAGCCAGGTCAAGTCAGTATTCAATGTCCATCCATGTCTGAGGACGCTGGGAGATGACGTGGAAACCGGCCACTAGGGGCAACAGTGAGCGCAGTTACCTTCAAGTAGGGTTGCAGGTAGCCTTGCAGTTAAGAGCGTTGGGCGAGTGACCGAAAGGTCAGTTGTTAAAATCCCAGAGCCAACTAGGTGAAAAATGTGTCAACGTGCTATTGAGCAAAGCACTTAACCCTATCTGCTCCTGTAAGTCAATCTGAAAAGGAGCATCTGATAACTGACTAAAATGTTAATGTTTCTGGTTTGCACGAGTATTGTGGACAGGGATGGCGGATGGGCATGTTCAAATCCAGCAATAGAAAGTTGCTTTTGTGATTTTGGTTTTAAGCCTGTCCCAAATCTTAACCATTCAGAGTTAATGCCTAACCTTAGGATTTTTAAGTTAATGCCTAAACTTAACGCTGACGTTGAAAATTCTGAGTTAATGTCTAAACGTAACCTTCAACATTTTGAAATTTGACTCTTTGAACAACTTTGAAAATGTTATGTTTAGAAAATGGATGAACGTCTAATTCTGACATGAGACTGTGAGAGCTTGTTGCATATGAGTGGTGTAGAGTAGATCATCAGAATTGGATTGTTTAGACTCTTGAGTATGTCCAGTGTTGATTGGTTAAGATTCTTGAATGTGTCCAGTGCTGATTGGTTAGAGCAGGTACCCCCAGGGGTATGCACAATGCCATTGTGGATATATTATTATATTGTATGCAACAAGCTCTCACAGTATATAATGTATATACAGTATACAGTTGAAGTCAGAAGTTTATATATGCTCTAGCCAAATACATTTAAACTCAGTTTTTCACAATTCCTGACATTTAATCCCAGTAACAATTCGCTGTCTTAGGTCAGTTAGGATCACAACTTTATTTTAAGAATGTGAAATGTCAGAATAATATTAGAGAGAATGATTTATTTCAACTTTTATTTCTTTCTTCACATTCCCAGTGGGTCAGACGTTTACATTCACCTGTACAAACAATAGTACCCAAGTATAAACACCATGGGACCACATAGCCGTTATACTGCTCAGGAAGGAGACGTGTTCTGTCTCCTAGAGATGAACGTACTTTGGTGCGAAAAGTGTAAATCAATCCCAGAACAACAGCAAAGGACCTTGTGAAGATGCTGGAGGAAACCGTTACAAAAGTATATATATCCACTGTAAAATGAGTCAACATATCAACATAACCTGAAAGGCCGCTCAGCAAGGAAGAAACCACTGCTCCAAAACCACCATTAAAAAAGCCAGTACGATTTGCAACTGCACATGGGGACAAAGATCGTACTTTTTGGTCTGATGAAAAAAAAATAGAACTGTTTGGCCATAATGACCATCATTATGTTTGGAGGAAAAAGGGGGAGGTTTGCACGCCGAAGAACACCATCCCAACCGTGAAGCACGGTGGTGGCAGCATCATGTTGTGGGGGTGCTTTGCTGCAGGAGGGACTGGTGCACTTCAGAAAATAGATGGCTCAAAAGGAAGGGAAAATATGTGGATATATTGAAGCAACATCTCAAGACATCAATCAGGAAGTTAAAGCTTGGTCACAAATGGGTCTTACAAATGGACAATGACCCAAAGCATACTTCCAACATGGCTTAAGGACAAAAAAGTAAAGGTATTGGAATGGCCGTCACAAAGCCCTGGCCTCAATCATACAGAAGATTTGTGGGCAGAACTGAAAAAGCATGTGCAAGTAAGGAGGCCTACAAACCTGACTCAGTTACTCCAGCTCTGTCAGGAGGAATGGGCCAAAATTCACCCAACTTATTGTGGGAAGCTTGTGGAAGGCTACCTGAAACGTTTGACCCAAGTTAAACAATTTAAAAACAATGCTATCAAATACTAATTGAGTGTATGTAAACTTCTGACTCACTGGGAATGTGATGAAAGAAATAAAAGCTGAAATAAATCATTCTCTCTACTATTATTCTGACAGTTTGCATTCTTAAAATAAAGTGGTGATCTGGACTGACCTAAAACAGGGAATCATTTTTACTAGGATTAAATGTCAGAAATTGTGAAAAACTGAGTTTAAATGTATTTGGCTAGGGTGTATGTAAACTTCTGACTTCAACTGTATATGTCTGTTACGTTTATGGGGGGGTCAATTAAAGAAGACATCCTCTTCTGCAAACCACTGTAAACTAGGACAACATGAGAGGATATTTGTAAAGTGCTGGACAGCTTTGTGACATCAAATGGACATTGGTGGTCAAGACGTGTTGGTATCTGTACTGATGGTGCAAAAGCCATGACAGGGAGACAGAGTTGAGTGGTAACGCGTGTGTAAGCAGTTGCTCCCGACGCCACTTGGGTACACTGCAGCATCCACCGAGAGGCTCTTGTTGCCAAGGGAATGACTGACAGCTTGAAAGACATTTTGGACACTGCAGCGAAAATTGTTAACTTTGTTAACCCTGAACTCTCATGTGTTTTCTGCATTATGCAATGATAGTGACCATTTAATGATTTTACAACATACAGAAGAAGTGTGCTGGTTATCAAGAGGCAAAGAATTGACACGTTTTTTGGAATTGAGAGACAAGCTTAAATTTTCTTTACTGACCATAATTTTCACTTGTCTGACCACTTGCATGATGACGAGTTTCTCACACGACTGGCCTATCTGGGTGATGTTTTTTCTCGCCTGAATGATCGGAATCTAGGATTACAGGGACTCTCCACAACTATATTCAGTGTGTGGGACAACATTGAGGCTGTGATTAAGAAGTTGGAGCTTTTTTTTGTCTGCATTAACAAGGACAACAAACAGGTCTTTCCATCAATGCATGATTTTTTTGTGTGCAACTCATTATGATATAGCGAATCACCTGAGTGAGCTGTGTGCACAATTACGCAGGTACTTTCCCAGAATGGACCACACAAACAACTGGATTCGTTATCCCTTTCATGCCCTGCCTCCAGTCCACTTGCCGATATCTGAACAAGAGAGCCTCATCAAAATTGCAACAAGCGGTTCAGTGAAAATGTAATTTAATCAAAAGCCACTGCCAGATGGAAAATCGCTCTGTTAAGACACTGATGCCCTTTGTAACCACGTACCTATGTGAGAGTGGATTCTCAGCCCTCACTAAATACAGGCACAGACTGTGTGTGGAAAATGATTTAAGATGGACACTCTCTCCAATACAATCCAACATTGCAGAGTTGTGTGCATCCTTTCAAGCACACTCTTCTCGTTAACCTGTGGGGAGTTATTCACAATTTTTGATGAACAAATAGGGTTTCATATGTAAGATGGATAAATAAAGAGCAAAATGATTGATTATTATGATATTATTATTTGTGCGCTGGTCCTATAAGAGCCCTTTGTCACTTCCCACGAGCTGGGTTGTGACAAAAACTAATTAATTCTTATGTTTAATATATAGTGTGTGTGGCAAGCTTACAATGATGGCAAAAACAACACTTGAGAGTGTGCTGACCCTGGTGCTAGAGGGGGTATGCAGCTGGAGGTTGAATGTTTGAAGGGGTACGTGACTTTAAAAGTTAGGGAACCACTGGGTTGGAGGGATAAATCTCATGTTTGTTTACAATGAAATGTCCTCTATTGAGGATAGGTGATGAAGTCTCTCACACACAGCTAGGCAGAAAGACTGATTGTATCTCTATTAATTAGTCTCCCAGGGAGACAGAATGGCTTGTGATTGTGTGCTCAGCAATCCTGATTATCAACTGTGTACACCTCACTGTCAATGACTGTCACACATTAACTACACCCTGTCAAAGTCAACAACTCTGGCTCTAGAACAGTGGCATAGGCTTAGATAGGTAGGGAGGGGGAATCTGTGGGTAAGGTCAAAGGTTGAGGGTATGGAGGATGACAAGGTGGTTGAAGGTTACTCAGTTATGAGATGTGGACTGGCAGGATGAGAATGTTGGTGAGTGATAGTAACCATCAGTGTTATATTCTTACTTCATACAGACTGTCTTTCCAAGAGAACTAGAATGTCCCAAATGAATCTCTCCATCATAGACTAACTGGTGTCTGAGTCTATGCAGGTTATTTCTGTAAATGACTTGTAATAACTGTGGGTGTCTGTGTGTGTCTGGGAGACTTTACATAGAGAATTATGAGAAAAAGTTCAATGAATGTATCTGTTACTAATCAATGCTATAATACCACTCCTCAGATCTCACCTCCACATGACTGGTAGTATCTCCACATATATCGCTCACTCACTCACTCACTCACTCACTCACTCACTCACTCACTCACTCACTCACTCACTCACTCACTCACACACTCACTCACTCACTCACACACTCACTCACTCACACACTCACTCACTCACTCACTCACTCACTCACTCACTCACACACTCACTCACTCACTCACTCACACACTCACTCACACACTCACTCACTCACTCACTCACTCACTCACTCACTCACATTAGTACATATTCACTCACACACTAAATGGCTCAGTAGAAAACAATACATTTCTTGGCATATGCACAGTATAATACAGGAAGGCACAATTTATAGTCCAATATTTATACGTGTTTAGGGGAAGGGGGAGATTGGGGGGGCAAGTGTTTGAATTGTGCAGTATTTAGCAATTAAAAATAGAGTCTGGTAGCAGCAGTTGTAATGTGTGTGTAGCATGAATGTGTGTGTGTGTGTGTGTGTGTGTGTGTGTGTGTGTGTGCTAAGGTGTGGAGAATCAGACCAGGTGGTCAGTCCAGTTCAAGTGTTCAGCAGTCTGATGTCTTGTAGATACTATTGAAACGGTCTCTGAGCCTGTTGGTATCAGACCCCATGCTTTTATACCGTCTGCCCGATGGTAAAGGAGTGAACAGCTCATGGCTAAAGTGTGTGGGCTCTTTGATGATGCTGCTCTACATTGGTGTCAGAAGGGATCGAACCTCGGGCTAGAAGGTCGAGGGTTCGAGACCTGCTCCCTGCTGTTTCATTACATTGGTGTCAGAAGTGATCGTACCTCGGGCTAGAAGGTGGAGGGTTCGAGACCTGCTCCCTGCTGTTTCATTACATTGGTGTCAGAAGTGATCGGACTTCGGCTAGAAGGTGGAGGGTTCGAGACCTGCTCCCTGCTGTTTCATTACATTGGTGTCAGAAGTGATCGTACCTTGGGCTAGAAGGTGGAGGGTTCGAGACCTGCTCCCTGCTGTTTCATTACATTGGTGTCAGAAGTGATCAGACCTCGGGCTAGAAGGTGGAGGGTTGGAGACCTGCTCCCTGCTGTTTCATTACATTGGTGTCAGAAGTGATCGTACCTCGGGCTAGAAGGTGGAGGGTTCGAGACCTGCTCCCTGCTGTTTCATTACATTGGTGTCAGAAGTGATCGTATCTTGGGCTAGAAGGTGGAGGGTTGGAGACCTGCTCCCTGCTGTTTCATTACATTGGTGTCAGAAGGGATCGAACCTCGGGCTAGAAGGTGGAGGGTTCGAGACCTGCTCCCTGCTGTTTCATTACATTGGTGTCAGAAGTGATCAGACCTCGGGCTAGAAGGTGGAGGGTTCGAGACCTGCTCCCTGCTGTTTCATTACATTGGTGTCAGAAGTGATCGGACCTCGGGATAGAAGGTGGAGGGTTGGAGACCTGCTCCCTGCTGTTTCATTACATTGGTGTCAGAAGGGATCGGACCTCCCATCCACGACAGTGCGTGTGCTTGGCCTGTAAGACGTAAAGTCGCAAGCTAGCGCGAGGACGCGCTCTTTGAAAGGAGGGAGTAATGTAATGACCCTGGGTTTATAAGCGAGGAAATCGACCCTGCCGGCAGAGCATGCTTTTGTGGCACAGTCGATAGCGCGCCGGACCTCGGGCTAGAAGGTCGAGGGTTCGAGACCTGCTCCCTTCCTGTTTCATTACAGTATCTAGAAAATGAGAAAATAATTCATACATTCATTACAGTCCCTCAATATAATATAATATAGGCATTACAGAAATGTCCGCAGATATTCGCATAAGCTTCAATAGTTTGAATGGGCTATCCCTGGCAAAATAATAGGCTACGAACGTCATGCTATTACATGTAAATTAACAGAATACAAGACCTACATAAACCAAATTAGTGAAATCATTTTTTAAATGTTTCTTAACTAGGCAAAAACTCGGACGAAGCTGGGCCAATTGTAGGACGGCGCACAAATGTTATAAATGAATAATACAGTGTAATAGCCTGTAACTGTTATAGACATGGTTGCATTTGCTCAGTGAAATTGTGAAATGATGAACAGTGTCAGATATGGTCTCACTTATTCATCAGCCGCTTCAACAAGTGAATTAATGTCAGAGTTCTTCCCTGGACAAATTCCCGCCGAGTAAATACTGTATTATTGTCAGTGCCCAGTTTATTTCGCCTCCAATCAAGTTTCCTTCTCGATGAAAAATTCCTTCCTGTGTCCTTCTCACTCTGTGTGAGTGTGTGTCTGACTTTACCTCTAAAGTTTCCTTGTCGCTGCTAAAATGTTCCTTCTGGTCTATTTCCTTGTCCCGGTTCGCGTAAACGGGACAATCCTCGGGACAATCCTCCACTCTGATCAATTCACCGACTGAAGTTTCACACAAACCAGCGCGCGTGTAGAGCTACAGTGAGAGACACACACACTCTCAGCCTTGAAGTTAAATTGTTGGAAAGCATGTCGAGCTCGCTCTGATATCAGAGAAATTGAACTAAGGAGGATCATTTCACATGCCATTACCAGTGTGGATTAACTCGCGGTAAAGCGATAGAAAAAATCGGCGCCCGTACTTGTCTGTGGACATGAATATATGAACCTGCTCTGCATTCTGTAGCGGCGGAGCTGGTGTATGGTGAGTTTGAGACAGGCAGGTCGCTCCAGTCTTCTGTGAAAAGCGACTCGGGAGAAATGATGTGAACAGCACGAACGTTTTAAGAAAACTTTTACTTGAGTCTCCAGGGAAAACAAAAGTAGCTAATTGGTCTCTTTTCAGAACAATAGGTGGTTCTTCCACGCTTGGGATTTTAGTTTAGTGTGTAACCTCCACGGATAGAATGAACAGCTCTGGGCGCGTGGCACTGGCGCTGTTGCTCGCGCTGCTCGTGGGCTTTACCCGGGGCACACAAGGCCAGGTAGTGTCCGCCAAGGTGGTGAGGTCTTCTAACGTGAGGCAACATGGTGAGTCCCAGTTTTTGATGTGTGCATTTGTTTTGTATGAAAGAACCATAACAAGTGTTTCAACAACAAAGCAACTGGTGTTTTGGGCAGACTGGCTGTAGCCTATAATGGGTATGGTCAGTATTATTAGTGAATTGAATATTTTGATCACAATGGGTTTGTACTGGCAATTGTTTTGTTACAGATATGTTGGATGATTAGGCCTAGACACAATCAGACTTCTACAATACATTCTAAGATATCTAAATAAACATTACTCAATTGTAATTGAAACAATTTAAGGTGAATATAGAATATAGTCCATGTCATAAGTGGCCTGTCAGGAGAAGCCTAGATGTTGTTTCATCTAGTGGTGTGTATGTCTTAGTCAGTGGTGATGAACGACCTGCCTACACCAGGGAAGTCAGCTTCCTGTGTTGACCTGTTCAAATGACCTAGACACTCTATTGTTACTTTGTCTGAGAGAGAGACAGCGGGGGAGGGAAGACAGATGAGCTGCGTGGGGCCAGGGAAAGAAGAGGGGGAGAGAGACATCATTTAGGATATAGGGCACAGGCAGCAGGAGAAGAGAGCATACCAGTTGAGTTTTCTGACCTGTGGTCATAGCTACCCTGTTGACCTGGTTGGCCTCAGTGTTTTAGATTCACCGTAACATTGTCCTCAGTGTTCTGTGTTCCTTTCTGACCTGTGGTCATAGTTATAGTGGGGCAAAAAAGTATTTAGTCAGCCACCAATTGTGCAAGTTCTCCCACTTAAAAAGATGAGAGAGGCCTGTAGTTTTCATCATAGGTACACTTCAACTATGACAGACAAAATGAGAAAAAAAATCCAGAAAAGGTTGTGGACAGGTGTCTTTTATACTGATAACAAGTTCAAACAGATGCCATTAATACAGGTGGAGGACAGAGGAGCCTCTTAAAGAAGAAGTTACAGGTCTGTGAGAGCCAGAAATCTTGCTTGTTTGTAGGTGACCAAATACTTATTTTCCACCATAATTTGCAAATAAATTCATAAAAAATCCTACAATGTGATTTTCTGGATTTTTTGATCTCATTTTGTCTGTCATAGTTGAAGTGTACCTATGATGAAAATGACAGGCCTCTCTCATCTCTTTAAGTGGGAGAACTTGCACAATTGGTGGCTGACTAAATACTTTTTTGCCCCACTGTACCTTGTTGACCTCAGTGTTCTGTGTTCTTTTCTGACCTGTGGTCATAGCTACCTTGTTGACATGGTTGTCCTCAGTGTTCTAGAGCCACAGTAACACTAACAACCCACAGGTGTCATTTAGTTTGGCCTGGAGACTACAGCCACATCTTCAGCAGACTGACTATAACAGGCTGTCTCTCATCACATACAGCTGCCTGCTTGTGAGCCTCTTTCTTGGCGGAGAAACAAGAAAATACCAGAGTATAATTTTGGCCTCTGGACCCATGCTCTAGCCCAGGGTTTCCTGCCCCCAGGGTGTACATTTTGTTATTTGCCCCAGCACAACACAGCTGATTCAAATAATCAAAGCTTGATGATGAGTTGGTGATTTGAATCAGCTGTATAGTGCTAGGGGTAAAAACCAAAACGTGCACCCGGGGGGCGACGACTTTGGGAAACTTGCACTAGGCCCAGGTTCACATCAAACTCATAAGTGTATGTATTTGTGCTGTGTCAACTAATGGATCTCAACGAAGGGGCGGGAGGAAGGCCCATCCTAAGGATTTTGTTGGACTGGGTCTGAGTGTTGCGAGGTGGATCTGATCCTTAGTGTTTGGATTCAGTCAATTCTCCCACCTCTCTGTACTTCTGATGTGTGTGTGTGTGTGTGTGTGTGTGTGTGTGTGTACATGAGCAACGCTCATCAACATTGTTAAAAGGTTCTAATATCAATTGTAATAAATGCAACAGTTGGACAATGAAAGAAGATACTCCAAACATATATAAAATTAAATTGTTATTTACTGAATTCTAACACATGAAACATTTTACTGGCACAGACACATAATGAAGTTAGGAGTTTTTGGTGACTGCCTCATTAATTACTGTTGTTGTCACGTTCTGTTGCATAATTCAACACGTTTGTCAATAGCAGGATGCCCTCAGATTAAAAATCCACACCTTGGCTCTAGATCACGCCTCTATACGTACTCTACATTGTTAGTGATCAGACATAATATCCTAATCTGAATGTGAATCGCAGGAGTAAAATGAAAGTGTGAGAATACTTTGATGTTTTGTTACAGAGGACCGACCCCCTGTTGACTTTTAGGATCAACCACTCTAATGCAACACACACAACCAGGCATACTCAATGGCAAACTCCCAACCTCCTCTGGTCAAATCAAAGGGTTTTTAATTTAGTAACGACCCTATAAAGGATAGACCTCAGAGGAGGCCCACCACTCCATTTAATATTTCTCTCTCATTCTCTCCTCTTATCTCCCACTATCTAGTCTACATCATTTAATATCACTCCATACATTTACCCCCACCATCAATCTTGCTCTTGCTTATTCCTTCCTCAATCTCTCCATCTTTCTTTCTCTTCTTTAATCAAAAGCTTCTTCCGCTGTGGGTCTCAGAGCAAATCTAATGTGTCAAAGAGTGTTTGCACATAACACACACATGCACATAACACACACATTCACACACACACATTGACAACAGTCTGATTAGACTTCAACGTCTGCTGGAGAATGGGAGGCTGTTCCCGAATGCAAGGGAGGCTGTTCCCGAATGCAAGGGAGGCTGTTCCCGAATGCAAGGGAGGCTGTTCCCGAATGCAAGGGAGGCTGTTCCCGAATGTAAAGGAGGCTGTTCCCGAATGCAAGGGAGGCTGTTCCCGAATGCATGGGAGGCTGTTCCCGAATGTAAGGGAGGCTGTTCCCGAATGCAAGGGAGGGTGGATGGAATTAAACTCTGTTAGGCGGTGTCCTCTGACCGTTGGTGATCTCAGTGGCCTTCTCTAGGGCCCTATAAAATCTGCTCCGAATCATGGAATCCAGACATTAAAATGGAATTCAACATTCCAACATGTATTGAACTTATACTTAACAAAATATAAACGTAACATGTGAAGTGTTGGTCCCATGTTTCATGAGCTGAAATAAAAGATCCCCGAAATGTTCCATAAGCTTATTTCTCTAATTTTGTGCACACATTTGTTTTCTTTCCTCTTAGTGAGCATTTCTCCTTTGCCAAGATAATCCATCCACCTGACAGGTGTGGCATATCAAGAATCCGATTAAACAGCATGATAATTACACAGGTGCATCTTGTGCTGGGGACAATAAAGGGCCACTCTAAAATGTGCTGTTTTGTTACACAACACAGTGCCACAGATGTCTCACATTTTGAGGGAGCGTGCAATTGTCGTACTGACTGCAGGAATATCCACTAGAGCTCTTGCCAGATAATTTAATGTTTCATTTCTCTACCATGAGCTGCCTCCAACGTCATTTTAGAGAATTTGGCAGTACGTCCAACCGACCTCACAACCGCAGGCCGAGTATAACCATGCCAGCCCAGGACCTCCACATCCGGCTTCTTCACCCGTGGGATCGTCTGAGACCAGCCACCCGGACAGCAAACTGTGGGTTTGCACAATCAAAAAAATTCTAAAAAGCATCTGTCCTTGGTTGCAACACTCACTACTGAGTTCCAAACTGCCTCTGGAAGCAACGTCGGCACAATAACTGTTCGTCGGGAGCTTCATGAACTGGGTTTCCATGGCCGAGCAGCCGCACACAAGCCTATGATCACCATGCGCAATGCCAAGCATCAGCTGGAGTGGTATAGAGCTTGTCTCTCTCCCTCCCGGAGGAACTGAGACCTAGGACCATGCCTCAGGACTACCTGGTCTGATGACTCCTGGCTGTCCCCAGTCCAGCTGGTTGTGCTGCTGCTCCAGTTTCAACTGTTCTGCCTGCGGTTATAAAATCCTGACTTGTTCACCGGATTTGCTACCTGTCCCAGACCTGCTGTTCTCTCTCTGTCTTTTACTCCTGTGGTGATGACCTGTTGCACCCTCTACAACCAATGTGATTATTATTTGACCCTGCTGGTCATCTATGAACGCTTGAACATCTTGAAGAAGAATCTGGCCTTATTGTTCCATGTACTCTTATAATCTCCACCCAGCACAGCCAGAAGAGGACTGGCCGCCCCTCAGAGCCTGGTTATTCTCTAGGGTTTATCCTAGGTTCCTGCCTTTCTAGGGAGTTTTCCTAGCTACCGTGCTTCTACATCTTCATTGCTTGCTGTTTGGGGTTTTAGGCAGAGCCCTGACCTCAACCCCATCGAACACCTTTGGGATGAATTGGAATGCCGACTGCGAGCCAGGCCTGTTTGCCCAACATCAGTGCACAACCTCACTAATGCCTTTGTGGCTGATTGGAAGCAAGTCCCCGCAGCAATGTTCGGACATTAGTGGAAAGCCTTCCCAGAAGAGTGGAAGCTGTTATAGCAGCAAAGGGGGACCAACTCCATATTAATGCCCATTATTTTGGAATGAGATGTTGAACGAGCAGGTGTCCACATAACCACAGATGCATATCTGTTTTCCCAGTCATGTGAAATCCATAGACTAGGGCCTAATGAATTTATTTCAATTGACTGATTTCCTTAAAGTCCATAACTGTTAATTTGGTTCAGTGTAGTAGGAAATCAACTAAATGTATTGAATTTATGTGGTCACTTTTTTTGGGATAGTCAGATAGCCCATCTGTAGATGCTCTACACATGGTCATACTATCTGTTAATAAGTAACTGCTTGCAAAGGTTAGGGTTCGTGAAATGGTTAAGATAAGGGTTAGGGTTAGTACAGTTTATGGTTGAATTGTTACTGATAGTCTGTAGGGCAGCTTCAGATGGACTATCCAAGAAAGTGATAATGAAAATGCATTAATTCGTCTAAGTTATCATAAACAAAATACATCAGTGAATCATATTTGTCTGCAACTTTCTGAAATGGCACGTGTGCTTTGTTTAGCCATTAGCAATTATGCTTACGTTAACCATTTTTCTGGTAGAGCTGTAAAGGTTGTCCCAAAACCTTGTCAATTAAATGTTAACTACAAAGTAGCCTATTCCTACCTGGCAGAATATCATTATTTGCATCATTCAGTGGCCATTTGTTTAGCAAATTATGCAATCATATGAGCTCTATAGGAACATAGCTAACCAGACCACGGTCTCTTGCTACAGGAACATTGCTAACCAGACCACGGTCTCTTGCTACTGGAACATTGCTAACCAGACCACGGTCTCTTGCTACAGGAACATTGCTAACCAGACCACGGTCTCTCGCTACAGGAACATCGCTAACCAGACAACGGTCTCTTGCTACAGGAACATCGCTAACCAGATTATGGTCTCTTGCTGGTGCACAGTTGCAATACAGTGTAACTACACACCAAAATATATAATAGATTTTTTATTTTTCTCAGACCTAAAATGGTCTCCTGATGTGGTTTAAGCAGGGTTGTGGACTTACAACATCAAATGTTGTTGTTTTTCTTTGAAAAAAGTGAGATTTTGATTTTAAAATACTGGGAAAAAAGAAAACATGGACAAACAGAGAAAGTGGAATTTGGGGAAAGATTAAACAGAATCAGGCAAACAAATTCAACAGATTTTATAGGGGCTGAATTGTGTCAGTATGCGATGTTATTAGACTTGGCTGAGTCTGGGGACTGGGGGGCCTTGTCTCTCCAAGGCGAAACACACACATACACATGCAGCTATGCTCACATACTCTACCACTGGAGTGAAAGACTCTCCAAACCATGTGGACTTGATCAGTATGGTTCTGAAGTGATTTTGATGGTCTATAGGTTGACACTTGGGCGTGTGTCTCCTTTGTGGAGGGAAGGGAGGGGGTCTGTAAAGTCGTCTGAACTCCAGAAACTCATGAGTCATTGGTTAGAATGAGTTAAACTGGGACAACCCTACACACACACAACATTACAGGATCACTCCTCCCAGGGAATCCCCAGTTAACACACACACCATGCCAAATTGTAACAGCTAAAGAGCCCCCGCCCCTAGACTTTGGCAGGCTGTGTTTTCCTCTCCTCTATGCAGACAATAGGGTGGCGTGGATAGGCTGAAGACACCTGCCAACACTGAGTAATGGAACTGACGATGGAAGAGCAAAGAGAGAGAGAGTGTGTGTGTGTGTGTGTGTGTGTGTGTGTGTGTGTGTGTGTGTGTGTGCTTAGCATCTGTGTTATTAGAGTGCCATTCTTTCTGTAGTTTTCAGGGAGATGAATCTGTAAGAAGATAGGAAGAGCAGAAGAGAGGAGTGAGGCTAAGAGAAGATGTCACCTTAGTGCCTTGTCAGCTTTGGACCAGAGCCATCTGACGACACTATGGAGAACAGTGACGATGTAGGGATGAGAACGGGGGATAAATTGGGTAAACAGGTGAAAGATGGGGATAGAAAGACCTGAGAGGCTGGCCCTCAACTTACAGCTGACGAGGAGATATATATAGAGAGAGAGGGTACGTGGAGGAAAGAAGCTGAGGCTGTTCCTCAATTTATACATACAGCTGACGAGGAGAGAGAGCGAGAGAGAAAGAGGGGAGGTGAGAGGAGGGGACTCCATTAGTTTGACAGAAATAAAGCTGACATGACATCAATTTCTAACTGCCTGATGAGAAGGACAAAGTGCTGATCATG
Organism: Oncorhynchus mykiss; assembly: GCF_013265735.2. Lineage (NCBI taxonomy): Eukaryota > Metazoa > Chordata > Actinopteri > Salmoniformes > Salmonidae > Oncorhynchus > Oncorhynchus mykiss. Next base: position 35,473,007 of record NC_048591.1, read on the forward strand.
CTGTGTGTTCCTTTATGCATTTGTCTACTTCTTTTTGCATGATGCATGAATTTAGTGACATTCTACAGTGATTCCCCAATCCTCTCTCTATTCCTCATTCTCATTGTTCCTCTCTCTCTTCCTCATTCTCACTGTTCCTCTCTCTTCCTCATTCTCATTGTTCCTCTCTCTCTTCCTCATTCTCACTGTTCCTCTCTCTCCCTCATTCTCCCTCATCCTCTCTCTCTCTTCCTCATTCTCACTGTTACTCTCTCTCTTCCTCATTCTCACTGTTCCTCTCTCTCTTCCTCATTCTCTAGCTTTCTCTCTCCCTCATCCTCTCTCTCTTCCTCATTCTCACTGTTCCTCTCTCTCCCTCATTCTCTAGCTTTCTCTCTCCCTCATCCTCTCTCTCTTCCTCATTCTCACTGTTCCTCTCACTGTTCCTCATTCTCTAGCTTTCTCTCTCCCTCATCCTCTCTCTCTTCCTCATTCTCACTGTTCCTCTCTCTCTTCCTTATTCTCACTGTTCCTCTCTCTTCCTCATTCTCACTGTTCCTCTATCTCTTCCTCATTCTCACTGTTCCTCTCTCTCCCTCATTCTCTAGCTTTCTCTCTCCCTCATTCTCTAGCTTTCTCTCTTCCTCATTCTCACTGTTCCTCTCTCTCCCTCATTCTCTAGCGTTCTCTCTCCCTCATTCTCTAGCGTTCTCTCTCCCTCATTCTCTAGCTTTCTCTCTCCCTCATCCTCTCTCTCTTCCTCATTCTCACTGTTCCTCTCTCTCCCTCATTCTCTAGCGTTCTCTCTCCCTCATTCTCTAGCATTCTCTCTCCCTCATCCTCTTTCCCCTCCTGAGAGTTATCTGCTGTGTAGTGGACTTCTGAATTATATCAATTGACAGAAATGATGGAGAAAATGCCAGAATTGACGACGTGTTCATGTGAAGACAGGAAGCCAGTCACAATTGTGTGTGAGAGATTACTGTGTTTGTCTATGTCTAATAGCTGACTCAATTAGAGTGTAAGACTGATGCCTCGGTCACTCTGAAGATAGAGCTTTACCTCAGCTGAATGAGACCTTTTGTCCTGTCACACACACACACACACACACACAGGCAGGCAGGCAGGCAGGCAGGCAGGCAGGCAGGCAGGCAGGCAGGCAGGCAGGCAGGCAGGCAGGCAGGCAGGCAGGCAGGCAGGCAGGCAGGCAGGCAGGCAGGCAGGCAGGCAGGCAGGCAGGCAGGCAGGCAGGCAGGCAGGCAGGCAGGCAGGCAGGCAGGCAGGCAGGCAGGCAGGCAGGCAGGCAGGCAGGCAGGCAGGCAGGCAGGCAGGCAGGCAGGCACGGATGAGAGTGACCTGGTTGGTCCTGTCAGTCTAGTAGACGTTAGAGTGAAGTGGTAACTGTGGCTTCGAGTCACGCTGCCGCTGAAGTCACATGCTTAGTATAAATGCTTCAGGAAGGAATCCCTAACCCAGAGAAACTCTTATTTAGAGTCTTTCTCGCTCTCTCGCTTTTTTACATGTTTTTTATCCATCTCTGCAGAGATAGAGAGAATAGAGCGGGGCTTTGATTGGTTTAATTCCATTAGCTGCACTTGAGCTAACACACACACACACACACACACACACACACACACACACACACACAGAGCATTTTAACACTGGCACACATTTTTAAAGGCCACTTCCGTAGCTTGACGTAAATCTGGAGAGCCTAAAATAAGAATCATCAGAACAGAATGATTTCAGCAGATTCCTCATAATATAAGAGTTACAGTTGAAGTCGGAAGTTTACATACGTTTAGGTTGGAGTCATTTACTCGTTTTTCAACCACTTCACACATTTCTTGTTAACAAACTATAGTTTTGGCAAGTCGGTAGGACATCTAATTTGTGCATGACACAAATAATTTTTCTAACAATTGTTTTCAGACATTATTTCACTTATAATTCACTGTATCACAATTTCAGTGGGTCAGAAGTTTACATTGACTTTAAACACCTTGGAAAATTCCAGAAAATGATGTCATGGCTTTAGAAGCTTCTGATAGGCTCATTGACATAATTTGAGTAAATTAGAGGTGTACCTGTGGATGTATTTCAAGGCCTACCTTCAAACTCAGTGCCTCTTTGCTTGACATCATGGAAAAATCTAAAGAAATCAGCCAAGACTTCAGAAAAATATTGTAGACCTCCACAAGTCTGGTTCATCCTTGGGAACAATTTCCAAACGCCTGAAGGTACCACGTTCATCTGTACAAACAATAGTATGCAAGTATAAACACCATGGGACCACACAGCTGTCATACTGCTCAGGAAGAAGATGCGTTCTGTCTCCTAGAGATGAACGTTCTTTGGTGTGAAAAGTACAAATCAATCACAGAACAACAGCAAAGGACCTTGTGAAGATTCTGGAGGAACTGGTACAAAAGTATCTATATCCACAGTAAAACAAGTCCGATATCGACACAACCTGCAAGTTGCAAAATGGCTTAAGGACAACAAAGTCAAGGTATTAGAGTAGCCATCACAAAGCCCTGACCTCAATCCTATAGAACATTTGTGGGCAGAACTGAAAAAGCGTGTGCAAGCAAGGAGGCCTACAAACCTGACTCCGTTACACCAGCTCTGCTCCAAAATTCACCCAACTTATTGGTTGAAGCTTATGGAAGGTTACCCAAAGTTAAACAATTTTAATGGCAATGCTACCAAATACTAAATTAGTGTATGTACACTTCTGACCCACTTGGAAAATGATGAATGAAAACAAAAGATGAAATAAATCATTCTCTACTATTATTCTGACATTTCACATTCTTAAAATAAAATGGTGATCCTAACTGACCTAAGATAAGGATTTCTTACTAGGATTAGATGTCAGGAATTGTGAAAAACTGAGTTTAAATGTATTCGGCTGAGGTGTATGTAAACTCTGACTTCAACTGTATGAGTCAACTTCATGGGACAACACTGGAGGTTTACCAGTAGATAAAGAATGCCTCACTCACTAACACACACACACAAACTAGGGCAAAGAGGATAAAAGTACATTAGATACATTCCCATAACCCCCCATAAAGGAGCAATTCTAGGCTAATCCAAAACACCACAGGGTGTGTGGCCTGCTCCATTCGCCGCACTTAGGGGGGTGAAAAAGTATGACTGCGTGTGACGGAGTTTGTTTGTGTGTGCACGGGCATGTGTGTTTCTTTTAAGCATGACAAATTCATGTCCATTAACACAGAGAGTGAGGGGGTTACACGAACACTGTGGCGAAGCTAATTCATTTATTCACATGCTCTGATACCCTCTATAGAAACATCCTCAGAGAGAGAGAGAAAAAAGGGAGGGAGAAAGAAAGGTGGAGAGGAAAGGAAGAGCGTAGGGAGAGAGAGAGAGGGAGGGAAAGGAAGAGCGCAGGGAGAGAGAGAGAGGGAGGGAAAGGAAGCGCGAAAGATAGCTAGCCCTACTAATGGGGAAAACCAAAAATGTTTGTGTGTGTGTGTGTGTGTGTGTGTGTGTGTGTGTGTGTGTGTGTGTGTGTGTGTGTGCGTGCGTGTGTGTGTGTGTGTGTGTGTGTGTGTGTGTGTGTGTGTGTGTGTGTATATATTAGAGGTCGACCATTGTGATTTTTCAACGCCGATACCGAAACCGATTATTATTACCAAAAAAGCCGATACCGATTAATCAGCCGATTTAAATATATATATATATATTTTTATTTGTAATAATAACAATTACAACTTATTTTAACTGAATATAATACATCAATAAAATCAATTTATTCTCAAGTAGATAATGAAACATGTTCAATTTGGTTGAAATAATACGAAAACAAAGTGTTGGAAAAGAAAGTAAAAGTGCAATATGTGCTATGTAAGAAAGCTAACGTTTCAGTTCCTTGCTCAGAACATGAGAACATATGAAAGCTGGTGGTTCCTTTTAACATGAGTCTTCAATATTCCCAGGTAATAATTTTTAGGTTGTAGTTATTATAGGACTATTAGTGGCGGCAGGTAGCCTAGTGGTTAGAGCGTTGGGCCAGTAACCGAAAGGATGCTCGGCTAGCACATCCCCTTTCTCTTCAGGCCCTTACCTGTGCTGGTCCATTTAGCAAAGTTAGCCTCTCCAGTGAGGCATCTCTTTAACACCTTGGCTACACCTGCTGAATAATGCAGATCGCACCTTTGCTGACTCAGTGCTTTGGCCAGGCCATCAGGGACATAAGCTGACTGTCTTTGGCAGGCTGTCACTCAAACACACACATACACACTGATACAAACATGCCATGTAATAGGTCATGTGGTCTGGTTGGTGGCTACCTCTTAACTCCACATGGCATTTTGGTAACTCTATCCTATCGGTGTGAAGATGCAATAATGTTCTACAAGCCACCTCTCTATACAGGGGGTGGTGTCTCTCTCGCTCTCATACACACACACACGCACATGCCGGCACACACACACACACACACACTGCTGTGAAGGCGGAAGGAGGAGGAGTCAGAGTGGATCTGTTTTCCTGAATAAGCAGTTGTGTGTGTGAGATCCATCTCCTTAAGTTGATAAACAGAATGAATAACACATTCCCTGGAAGAACACAGAGTAAACGGAGAAAGAGAGAGGGGACAAGGAGAAGGAAAGACAGGAAAGAATAGCGGTGTGGCCCGTGTGGTTCAATTGGTAGAGCATGGTGTGTGTGTGTGTGTGTGTGTGTGTGTGTGTGTGTGTGTGAATTCAAATGTATTTGTCACATACACAAGTTTAGCAATGCTTGTGCTCCTATCTCCGACAGTGCAGTAATGTCTAACAGTTTCACAACATATACCCGAAATACACGTAAATCTATGGATTAAGAATATATATATATATCAGCAAAAAGCCAAACGTCCTCTCACTGTCAACTGCGTTTATTTTCAGCAAACTCAACATGTGTAAATATTTGTATGAACATAACAAGATTCAACAACTGAGACATAAACTGAACAAGTTCCACAGACATGTGACTAACAGACATGGAATAATGTGTCCCTGAACAAAGGAACAAAGGGGGAGGGGGGGGGGGGGGTTCAAATCAAAAGTAACAGTCAGTATCTGGTGTGGCCACCAGCTGCATTAAGTACTGCAGTGCATCTCCTCCTCATGGACTGTACCAGATTTGCCAGTTCTTGCCGTGAGATGTTACCCCACTTCCACCAAGGCACCTGTAAGTTCCCGGACATTTCTGGGGGGGAATGGCCCTAGCCCTCACCCTCCGATCCAACAGGTCCAGACGTGCTCAATGGGATTGAGATCCGGGCTTTTCGCTGGCCATGGCAAAACACTGATCGGCCATTCCGATTAATTGGTCGACCTCTACACATAAGGGAAGAGGATGTCTTCCTGTAACGCACAGCGTTGAGATTGCCTGCAGTGACAACAAGCTCAGTCCGATGATGCTGTGACACACCGCCCCAGACCATGACGGACCCTCCACCTCCAAATCGATCCCGCTCTAGAGTACAGGCCTCGGTGTAACGCTCATTCCTTCGAACATAAACATGAATCCGACCAACACCCTGGTGAGACACAACCCCGACTCGTCAGTGAAGAGCACCTTTTGCCAGTCCTGTCTGGACCAGCAACGGTGGGTTTGTGCCAATAGGCGACGTTGTTGCCGGTGATGTCTGGTGGGGACCTGCCTTACAACAGGCCTACAAGCCCTCATTCCAGCCTCTCTCAGCCTATTGTGGACAGTCTGAGCACTGATGGAGGGACTGTGTGTTTCTGGTGTAACTCGGGCAGTTGTTGTTGCCATTCTATACCTGTCCCGCATGTGTGATGTTCGGATGTACCGATCCTGTGCAGTTGTTGTTACACGTGGTCTGCCACTGCGAGGACGATCAGCTGTCCGTCCTGTATCCCTGTAGCCCTGTCTTAGGCGTCTCACAGTACGGACATTGCAATTTATTGCCCTGGCCACATCTGCAGTCCTCATTGCAGCATGCCTAAGGCACGTTCACACAGATGAGCAGGGACACTGGGCATCTTTCTGTTGGTGTTTTTCAGAGTCAGTAGCAAGGCCTCTTTCGTGTCCAAAGTTTTCTTAACTGTGACCTTAATTGCCTACCGTCTGTAAGCTGTTAGTGTCTTAAAGTCCGTTCCACAGGTGCATGTTCATTAATTGTTTATGGTTCATTGAACAAGCATGGGAAACAGTGTTTTAAACCATTTACAATGAAGATCTGTGAAGTTATTTGGATTTTTACGAATTATCTTTGAAAGACAGGGTCCTGAAAAAGGGACGTTTCTTTTTTTGCTGAGTTTATATATACATACACACACACACACACATATGTCAGAGTGGCATTGGGCGAAGATATCGTGTATAGCATATACATGTGAGATGGGTAATGCAATATTTACAAACAAATGTGTGTGTTCATAGGTTATGTTTGTGTGTGTTCCAGTGGTGGAAAAAGTATCCAGTTGTCTTACTAAATGTAAAGATACGTTAATAGAAAATGACTCAAATAAAAGTGAAAGTCACCCAGTAAATTTACTTCTTGAGTAAAACTCTAGAAGTGTTTGGTTAAATAAACTATTTCAAATTCATTATTTTAAGAAAACCAGACGGCACCATTTTCTTGTTTTTTTTATGGGTAGCCAGGGGCACACTCTAACACTTAAACATAATTTACAAATGAAGCATTTATGTTTAGTGAGTCCGCTCGATCAGAGGCAGTAGAAGACAAGGGATGTTCTCTGTTCAGTGAGTCCGCTCGATCAGAGGCAGTAGATGACAAGGGATGTTCTCTGTTCAGTGAGTCCACTCGATCAGAGGCAGTAGATGACAAGGGATGTTCTCTGTTCAGTGAGTCCGCTCGATCAGAGGCAGTAGATGACCAGGGATGTTCTCTGTTCAGTGAGTCCTCCAGATCAGAGGCAGTAGATGACCAGGGATGTTCTCTGTTCAGTGAGTCCACTCGATCAGAGGCAGTAGATGACAAGGGATGTTCTCTGTTCAGTGAGTCCGCTCGATCAGAGGCAGTAGATGACCAGGGATGTTCTCTGTTCAGTGAGTCCTCCAGATCAGAGGCAGTAGATGACCAGGGATGTTCTCTGTTCAGTGAGTCCACTCGATCAGAGGCAGTAGATGACAAGGGATGTTCTCTGTTCAGTGAGTCCGCTCGATCAGAGGCAGTAGATGACCAGGGATGTTCTCTGTTCAGTGAGTCCTCCAGATCAGAGGCAGTAGATGACCAGGGATGTTCTCTTGATAAGTGCTTGAATTGGACCATTTTCCTGTCCTGTTAAGCATTCAAAATGTAACTAGTACTTTTGGGTGTCAGGGAAAATGTATGGAGTAAAAAGTACATTTTCTTTAGGAATGTAGTGAAATAAAGGTTGTTAAAAATATAAATAGTAAAGTACAGATACCCCAAAAATCTACTTAAGTAGTACTTTAAATTATGTTTACTTAAGTACTTTACACCACTGTGTGTTCACAGGTTACAATATGCTGTGTGTGTGGTCTTGAGTCTATCTGAAGTATACAGAGCCCAGCTCAATATCATTGATTTTGTGATACCAACATTCCTGAATTAGTATTAACCCAAAATAATGATTAACACTGACACACACACACACACATACACACACACACACACACACACACACATGCTGACAGCAAGCTACTGCAGCACAAAAAGCAATTTACCTTACTCCAATCACACACGCACACTCTGAGAGACTCAGACTCAGAGACGCCTTCAGCATGCACCTTCACTGAGTGACAGACAGACACCTAGTTTACAGCACTGACAGTGCACCAACGCACACACACACACATACAAACACACTGTTGGTAAACCTGCTTGTGTGCCTGGCTGGGCTCTAGCCTGAGTATGGTTTATTCGGATGTCAGACCTGACCCCTCTGAGCTGTGTGTGTGTGTGTATTTTGACAGCCATCTTGCTCTTGAAATCTGCCCCCAGTCCGTCTGCCTCACATCTACGTGTCCAGTTTCTGTATGTGTGAGTGAGTGGAGAGATGGATGCATGTCACACTGTGACTTGGCCTGTTCTCCTCAGAGGGTTGAGATGAGAACGGGACATAATGTATGTATCCTGCTGGCCTTTCTCTGATTATACACTGAACACCGGAAAACCTATTTCTGAGCACTTCTACCTTGGGCAAACATGTACATTGGCTTGTGAAAGTATTAGCCTCCTTGGTATTTTGCCACATTACAACCTGAAATTAAAATTCATTTTTTGGGGGGGGGTTTGTATCATTTTATTTACACAACATGCCTACCACTTTGAAGATCAAAATATTTTTTATTGTGAAACAAACAACAAATAAGACAAACAGAGAACTTGAGTGTACATACCTATTCACCCCCTCAAAGTCGATACTTTTTAGAGACACCTTTTGCAGAAATTACAGCTGCTGTATGTCTCTATAAGCTTGGCAGATCTGGCCACCCTGATTTTTGCACATTCTTCAAGGCAAAACTGCTCCAGCTCATTCAAGTTGGATGGGTTCTGCTGGGGTACAACAATCTTTAAGTCATACCACAGATTCTCCATTGGATTGAGGTCTGGGCTTTGACTAGGCCATTCCAATACATTTAAATGTTTCCCCTTAAACCAATTGAGTGTTGCTTTAGCAGTATGCTTAGGGTCATTGTCCTGCTGGAAGGTGAACCTCCGTCCCACTCTCAAATCTCTGGAAGACTGAAACAGGTTTCCCTTAACAATTTTCCTGTATTTAGCACCACCCATCATTCCTTCAATTCTGACCACTTTCCCAGTCCCTGCCGATGGAAAAACATCCCCACAGCAGGATGGTGTTCTCGGGGTGATGAGAGGTGATGGGTTCGTGCCAGACATAGCGTTTTCCTTGATGGCTAAAAAGCTCAATTTTTGTCTCATCTAACCTCATCTGACCTCTTCCATATTTTTGGGGAGTCTCCCACTTTTCTTTTGGCGCATGCAAAATGTGTTTGCTTGTTTTTTTCTTCATACAATGTTTTTTTTCTGGCCACTCTTCCGTAAAGCCCAGCTTTGTGGAGTGTACGGCTTAAAGTGGTCCTATGGACAGATACTCCAATCTACACTGTGGATCTTTTCAGCTCCTTCAGGGTTAACTTTGGTCTCCTTGTTGCCTCTCTGATCAATGCCCTCTGTGCCTGGTCCGAGTTTCGGTGGGCGGCCCTCTCTTGGCAGGTTTGTTGTGGTGCCATGTTCTTTCCATTTTTTAAATAATGGATTTAATGGTGCTCCGTGCGATGTTCAAAGTTTCGCATATTTTTTTAGAACCCAACCCTGATCTGTACTTCTCCACAACTTTGTCCCTGGCCTGTTTGGAGAGCTCCTTGGTCTTCATAGTGCCGCTTGCTTGATGGTGTCCCTTGCTTAGTGGTGTTGAAGACTCTGGGGCCTTTCAGAACAGATGTATATATATACTGAGATCATGTGACAGATCATGTGACACTTAGATTGTGCACAGGTGGACTTTATTTAAGAAATTATGTGACTTCTGAAGGTAATTGGTTGCACCAGATCTTATGTAGGGGCTTCATAGTAAAGGGGGTGAATACATATGTAAAGAGGGTGAATACATATCCAAAGGGGGTGAATACATATGCAAAGGGAGTGAATACATATGCAAATGGGTGAATACATATGCAAAGGGGGTGAATACATATGTAAAGGGGGTGAATACATATGTAAAGGGGGTGAATACATATGCAAAGGGGGTGAATACATATGTAAAGGGGGTGAATACATATGCAAAGGGGGTGAATACATATGTAAAGGGGGTGAATACATATGTAAAGGGGGTGAATACATATGCAAAGGGGGTGAATACATATGCAAAGGGGGTGAATACATATGTAAAGGGGGTGAATACATATGCAAATGGGTGAATACATATGCAAAGGGAGTGAATACATATGCAAATGGATGAATACATATGCAAAGAGGGTGAATACATATGCAAAGGGTTGAAATACATATGCAAAGGGGGTGAATACATATGTAAAGGGGGTGAATACATATGCAAAGGGGGTGAATACATATGTAAAGAGGGTGAATACATATGCAAAGGGAGTGAATACATATGCAAAGGGAGTGAATACATATGCAAAGAGGGTGAATACATATGTAAAGGGGGTGAATACATATGCAAAGGGAGTGAATACATATGCAAAGGGAGTGAATACATATGCAAAGAGGGTGAATACATATGTAAAGGGTGTGAATACATATGCAAAGGGAGTGAATACATATGCAAAGAGGGTGAATACATATGTAAAGGGAGTGAATACATATGCAAAGAGGGTGAATACATATGCAAAGGGAGTGAATACATATGCAAAGAGGGTGAATACATATGTAAAGGGAGTGAATACATATGCAAAGAGGGTGAATACATATGTAAAGGGAGTGAATACATATGCAAAGAGGGTGAATACATATGTAAAGGGTGTGAATACATATGCAAAGGGAGTGAATACATATGCAAAGAGGGTGAATACATATGTAAAGGGAGTGAATACATATGCAAAGAGGGTGAATACATATGTAAAGGGAGTGAATACATATGCAAAGAGGGTGAATACATATGCAAAGGGAGTGAATACATATGCAAAGAGGGTGAATACATATGCAAAGGGAGTGAATACATATGCACGCACCACTTTTCTCTTTTTTATTTTTTTTCAAGTCATTTTTTTCAGTGCAAGGCCACTGTTTTTAAAGGGGCGCAGTCAGTGATTGAAGTCATATTGAACGACCCATAACTGAATTTGTCCAAATACTTTTGGTTCCCTAAAATAGGGGAACCATGTACAAAAGGTGCTGTACAGTTCAACTTATATTGATGAAAATCCCCTCAAATTATAGCTGCACTTTGTATTTCAGATACGATGTGCTGTAGTACAGAGCTAAAACAGCAACAAATGTCCAATGTCCTAACACACACACTCACTGTGTCACTGTTTTAATGCAGTCTAATTCTTCGGCTGACAGTGATGTGTTGCTGTGATCGTCACTCAGCAGAAATAGATTCCAGGGTGCTGGTAGAACATCACACTCTGCTGGTGTCGGTGTGACGATCAGGTTCAGCCCACAGTGAGGCAACACAGACTGCGCACACACAGACCTACATAATGTAAGTGTGGGAAGTCAGATTTGTTTAATGAAGTGTGATGTCTGTCTAACTTGAGCCTTGTGACTCACACTGCTCTCTGTGATTATATCAGCTCTGTTGACATCATGCCTTTAGACAGTTTAATTTAAAAATACAACTTTACTATTTACTAAGTCTCTCTGGCTCTGAAGACAACACTGTTTTGTTAGACATAGAATATTAAATATTCTGTACATTATTTCACATACACGGTGAACGAGTGCATATACACACTAGGACAACCAACACGCACAAACACACGCATCCCAGGGTTTCCGTTAGGAAAATGTGGCTCTGGCCATAAGACCGGCAGCATTTTAAATGACCAGACATTTTGATAAATTTACCAGACTCATATGGATTGCGTGCGTAACCTGATTGAAGCCGTCCACCAACGATGCTCAGAATGACAGAAATCACATTTAGATAATGGTAACTCGTATTACCACAACATTCAAGTCTTGGATGCAACAATGTGTTAACAGGACGAGTAACGAAAAGAAAAATCATTAACCTACATTAATCTACTATCCCCATAGTATGAAGGTTTAATTATTTTATTGGGTTAGCTAGTCGAGAAAGAAATAGCCTATTCCAAACACACAATGGGACAGTTGTGGGATGATAAATCCAGAATTTATACAACCAAAGAACTTGTAAAAAGCAATGAGTCTGATGCACCAGATCAGAACGTTTAGTTGAAAATGTTGATATTATTTCTTCACATTATAAGTTCAGCAATGCGCACAAGGCAGTATCCTAGGCTAATTGCCAATGTTTGTCCCATAATGCAATTAGCGAGGACAATGTCTCAAGCCCACCGCTTGCCAGCGGTTAAAATATCCTTTAGACATTTAGAAAGAGGGGAGATCTAATATGCAACATCTAGCATGGGTTGCTAATATGACTATGTTTGTGCCTTTTAGCTACTGGACAATGAAAGAAAGTCGATATAAAACAATTGCCTCCACAGATATGGTCTGATTTTGGCCTGGCTACTTTAAAGGAAGGTAAGACATGCCTCATAATATGTAGTAAAACAGTCAGGTTTCAAACAATTAAGTGTGTTTTTAAAATGCATACTGCCTCCAGCTCATTGCAAAGAGGTGTGTGAGGTGCTGATGAAGCCTGCCTTCTGTTGCCTATGCTGTGTGAGGCGCTGATGAAGCCTGCCTTCTGTTGCCTATGCTGTGTGAGATGCTGATGAAGCCTACCTTCTGTTGCCTATGCTGTGTGAGGTGCTGATGAAGCCTGCCTTCTGTTGCCTATGCTGTGTGAGATGCTGATGAAGCCTGCCTTCTGTTGCCTATGCTGTGTGAGATGCTGATGAAGCCTACCTTCTGTTGCCTAAGCTGTGTGAGATGCTGATGAAGCCTACCTTCTGTCGCCTATGCTGTGTGAGGTGCTGATGAATCCTGCCTTCTGTTGCCTATGCTGTGTGAGATGCTGATGAAGCCTACCTTCTGTTGCCTATGCTGTGTGAGGTGCTGATGAAGCCTGCCTTCTGTCGCCTATGCTGTGTGAGATGCTGATGAAGCCTGCCTTCTGTTGCCTATGCTGTGTGAGGTGCTGATGAAGCCTGCCTTCTGTCGCCTATGCTGTGTGAGATGCTGATGAAGCCTGCCTTCTGTCGCCTATGCTGTGTGAGATGCTGATGAATTCTGCCTTCTGTTGCCTATGCTGTGTGAGGTGCTGATGAAGCCTGCCATCTGTTGCCTATGCTGTGTGAGATGCTGATGAAGCCTGCCTTCTGTCGCCTATGCTGTGTGAGATGCTGATGAATTCTGCCTTCTGTTGCCTATGCTGTGTGAGATGCTGATGAATTCTGCCTTCTGTTGCCTATGCTGTGTGAGGTGCTGATGAAGCCTGCCATCTGTTGCCTATGCATGTGCTGTTTGAGATCATGTAGCAGCAGCTCTCACGCTGTCTGACAGATTTTCCACTCTATATCTGTATGCGTGTGATAAATCAGATACATAATGAATATACTGTACACGCGCCAATTTAATTCCACTAAATTGTGTCAATTAACCTATAAGCAGGACCAGTCAAATGTAGTTCATAGACTGGTAGTTCCTTCAATGAGTAGTTCCTTCAATGAGTAGTTCCTTCAATGAGTAGTTCCTTCAATGAGTAGTTCCTTCAATGAGTAGTTCATTCAATGAGTAGGCTAAAAAGCATCTCCTGGACAATTGGCCGGTGCAATTTTATTTATTGGCTTTTCAATTTTTTTATCGGCCAAAAAACGGCTATTAGTCCTGACGGCTAACAGAAACCCTGACACACACACACACACACACGGACTGCGTGACCTGCTGAGCTGACTGGGCTGTATTTTCTGAGGTGTATGTGGTTTTATTGGAGAGTTGCAGCATGCATAATAACAGTTGGGCCTACTCCCCTGGGTGCTGAGCTTAGCATACACAGCTGAGACAGAATGAGACCTCTCTCTCATACCATTCTCTTCCTGCCCTCCTCCCCTTCCTCCCTCCTGTCTTTCATCTTGTCATGCGTGTCGCTCACCAGTGGTGTTAAATATTCAAAACAGTGTGTCTGTGTGTGTGTTGGCATGTAATTGTTTTATAGTGTGAAAGCAACGAGATCTCCTGTTTTTACCAATTTGACTTCAGATTCTGATGTTTATCCACGTTTCAGACAGCATCTAATTTAGTTTATTTTACACCCTAGGTTGCTCCTCCTGCTCTCCATCATTCTGAATGGTTAAGGGTTAAACTTTGGGATAGGGCATAAAAAAATAAAAAAGTGTCTACCACTGGGATTGAATGCCCAACTGTCACCCCCATCCACAACACCCTCTGGTAATAGTGTTGCCCCTACTGGCCGGTTTTGATGGCATTTCCCAACATCCATTTTCAAGGTCAATCTTGAGCGATCTGGCTGATGAGAACATCTAATGGCATTGTTCCACTCTGTTAATCAGAGGTCTGGCTGGGCTCTTCATTCAGTCGTGAAGGTGCTTACGCGTCAGGAACCACCAGCCAATGAGGGCACAGTGGATTGGTCCAGAGGAGCCAGAGCAGTAGGCTATGTGTATATCAGCGCCTTGTATTCACTCTAGAACTCAATGATTTTTTTCTAAATGTTAACAATCCCATTTTAGTTTAAACATTCTGCTCTCCTTCACTGCATTCCTCCCAATCACTTGCTTCTCTACTGACCTTGGCAGCATGCCTTACAGAGCAGAGATGTCATTTCTTTATTTTTTTCTCCAGCTCTAAGCTACTTTGTATTAATACCATTTTCCCACATCTAATGCTGCCTATACTGGATCATGTGGTACTACTGATCATATAGTACTGCTGCTTATGGTAGAGGATGAAAGGGTTTAGTGTACTCACTACCCATACTGACAGACCCCCAGAGCCATACTGACAGACACACAGAGACAGTCATACTGACAGACCCCCAGAGCCATACTGACAGACATACACACACAGTCATACTGACAGATACACAGAGCCATACTGACAGATACACAGAGCCATACTGACACACAGAGACAGTCATACTGACACACAGAGACAGTCATACTGACAGACTCTTCCTGCCCTCCTCCCCTTCCTCCCTCCTGTCTTTCATCTTGTCATGCATGTCGCTCACCAGTGGTGTTAAATATTCAAAACAGTGTGTCTGTGTGTGTGTTGGCATGTAATTGTTTTATAGTGTGAAAGCAACGAGATCTCCTGTTTTTACCAATTTGACTTCAGATTCTGATGTTTATCCACGTTTCAGACAGCATCTAATTTAGTTTATTTTACACCCTAGGTTGCTCCTCCTGCTCTCCATCATTCTGAATGGTTAAGGGTTAAACTTTGGGATAGGGCATAAAAAAATAAAAAAGTGTCTACCACTGGGATTGAATGCCCAACTGTCACCCCCATCCACAACACCCTCTGGTAATAGTGTTGCCCCTACTGGCCGGTTTTGATGGCATTTCCCAACATCCATTTTCAAGGTCAATCTTGAGCGATCTGGCTGATGAGAACATCTAATGGCATTGTTCCACTCTGTTAATCAGAGGTCTGGCTGGGCTCTTCATTCAGTCGTGAAGGTGCTTATGCGTCAGGAACCACCAGCCAATGAGGGCACAGTGGATTGGTCCAGAGGAGCCAGAGCAGTAGGCTATGTGTATATCAGCGCCTTGTATTCACTCTAGAACTCAATGATTTTTTTCTAAATGTTAACAATCCCATTTTAGTTTAAACATTCTGCTCTCCTTCACTGCATTCCTCCCAATCACTTGCTTCTCTACTGACCTTGGCAGCATGCCTTACAGAGCAGAGATGTCATTTCTTTATTTTTTTCTCCAGCTCTAAGCTACTTTGTATTAATACCATTTTCCCACATCTAATGCTGCCTATACTGGATCATGTGGTACTACTGATCATATAGTACTGCTGCTTATGGTAGAGGATGAAAGGGTTTAGTGTACTCACTACCCATACTGACAGACCCCCAGAGCCATACTGACAGACACACAGAGACAGTCATACTGACAGACCCCCAGAGCCATACTGACAGACATACACACACAGTCATACTGACAGATACACAGAGCCATACTGACAGATACACAGAGCCATACTGACACACAGAGACAGTCATACTGACACACAGAGACAGTCATACTGACAGACATACACACAGACAGTCATACTGACAGACAGACAGACAGACAGACAGACAGACAGACAGACAGACAGACAGACAGACAGAGTCATACTGACAGACAGACAGACAGAGTCATACTGACACACAGACAGTCATACTGACAGACACACAGAGACAGTCATACTGACAGACACCCAGAGCCATACTGACAGACACACAGAGACAGTCATACTGACAGACACACAGAGACAGTCATACTGACAGACACCCAGAGCCATACTGACAGATACACATAGCCATACTGACAGATACACAGAGCCATACTGACACACAGAGACAGTCATACTGACACACAGAGACAGTCATACTGACAGACGTACACACACAGTCATACTGACAGACATACACACAGACAGTCATACTGACAGACAGACAGACAGACAGACAGACAGACAGACAGACAGACAGACAGACAGACAGACAGACAGACAGACATACTGACAGACAGAGCCATATTGACAGACAGACAGAGTCATACTGACAGACAGACAGACAGACAGACAGACAGACAGACAGACAGACAGACAGACAGACAGAGTCATACTGACAGACAGACAGAGCCATACTGACAGAGAGACAGAGTCATACAGACAGACAGACAGACAGACAGACAGACAGACAGACAGACAGACAGACATACTGACATACTGACAGACAGAGTCATACTGACAGACAGACAGACAGACAGACAGAGTCATACTGACAGAGCCATACTGACAGACAGACAGACAGACAGAGTCATACTGACAGACAGACAGAGCCATACTGACAGACACACAGAGACAGTCATACTGACAGACACACAAAGACAGTCATACTGACAGACACCCAGAGCCATACTGACAGATACACATAGCCATACTGACAGATACACATAGCCATACTGACAGATACACAGAGCCATACTGACACACAGAGACAGTCATACTGACACACAGAGACAGTCATACTGACAGACATACACACACAGTCATACTGACAGACATACACACAGACAGTCATACTGACAGACAGACAGACAGACAGACAGACAGACAGACAGACAGACAGACAGACAGACAGACAGACAGACAGACTGACAGACAGACTGACAGACAGAGTCATACTGACAGACAGACAGACAGACAGACAGACAGACAGACAGACAGAGTCATACTGACAGACAGACAGACAGACAGAGTCATACTGACAGACAGACAGAGTCATACTGACAGACAGACAGAGTCATTATTCTCTGCAGATCCTTTCAAGCTCTGTCAGGTTGGATGGGGAGCGTTGTTGGTCTCTCCAGAGATGTTCAAATCTGGGTTCTGCTTCACCATAGGGATTGTGCCCGGTTTCCTCCAGACATGACGCTTGGCATTCAGGCGAAAGAGTAAAATCTTAGTTTCATCAGAACAGAGAATCTTGTTTCTCATGTTCTGAGAGTCCTTTAGATGCCTTTTGGCAAACTTCAAGCGTGCTGTCATGTACCTTTTTTTGAGGAATGGCTTCCATCTGGCCACTCTACCGTAAAGGCCTGATTGGTGGACTGCTGCAGAGATGGTTGTCCTTCTGGAAGGCTCTCCTTTTCTCCACAGAGGACCTCTGGAGCTCTGTCAGAGTGACCACCGGTTTCTTGGTCACCTCCCTGACCAATGCCCTTCTCCCCTGATTGCTCAGTTTGCTCGGGCGGCCAGCTCTAGGAATAGTCTTGGTGGTTCCAAACTTATTCCATTTAAGAATGATGGAGGCCACTGTGTTCTTGGGGACCTTCAATGCTGCGGAAATGTTTTTGTACACACAACCTGTCTCTGAGCTCTACAGACAATTCCTTCGATCTCATGGCTTGATTTTTGCTCTGACATGCAATGTCAACTGTGGGACCTTATATAGACAGGTGTATGTCTTTCCACATCATGTCCAATCAAATCAATTTACCACAGGTGGACTCCAAGTTGTAGAAACATCTCAAGTATGGAAACAGGATGCACCTGAGCTCAATTTAGACTCTCATAGCATATGGTCTGAATTAGGGATGCACCAATATGACATTTTTGGCCAATCCGATATCCAACATTTTCCTTGGCAAAAAAACCGATACTGATAACTGATATTTACAATTTTAGCAGCTTTTCAAGCATTCTAGTACAGATAAATAGTTAACACACACACACTGAACAAAAAGTTATTTTGTTGGCATTTACGTATGTCCCCATTACCAGAAAGACATAATCAAAACCTATTGTTCACTTACTTGCTGTGCTGGTTCTTTGTTTATTTCTTCAGTCTCAACCAGGAATTCAATGAAATGTGCTTTATTGGCATGACGTAACAATGTACATATTGCCAAAGCTGACTTTGGATATTTACAATATGAAAATAATGAGAATCAAAATTGTCAACGGGACAACAACAATAACCAAGGGTCAAAATAGCCATTCATTGGACAATAACAATAAGCATACAGTAGAGTACATGTGTAGGTTGATTGGTCTGTCAGACACTGTCCCTCAACTTATGGCAGGCAGCAATGTAGTGCGCTGCCAACTCATCAGACATGTCAAGCAGTGAAGTTTCAGCTCTGTCTGTCAGTGGTCTCTCTTCCTTGGTGCGCACTGTCACTGTGTCCGTATCCATATTTTCCAGCTGTCTCTAACATTTCACGTAAACCCTGTTTTGCTTGTTCACAGCCTTCAGTACTTTTGCAAGTTTTAACCCCACGGTCTGTGTGGGCAGTTTTGTTGAGCAGCCATTTCAAAGCCATGACAGAGGGTATCACGTCTGCTGCAGACGCAGTTGATGTTACGGGATTCTTCTGTTGAAGCAGAGGCGGACCAATACGCAGCTTGGTTGAAGTTAATGGTTTTAATAAGAAAAACTATACATGAACAAACTACAAAACAATAAATGTGAAAACCCGAAACCAGTCCCGTGTGGTACAAACACTGACACAGGAGACAATCACCCACAACACCAAACAGGCTACCTAAATATGGTTCCCAATCAGAGACAATGACTAACACCTGCCTCTGATTGAGAACCATATCAGGCCAAACACAGAAACAGACAAACTAGACACACAACATAGAATGCCCACTCAGATCACACCCTGACCAAACAAAACATAGAAACATACAAAGCAAACTATGATCAGGGTGTGACAGTTGATGAGCTTATTTCTCCAGTCAGTTGTTCGAATGAGGAGTGTGTTCATGTTTCCAGGTTTCCAACATGTTCTCAAATGCCTTTGAAATAGCAGCAGCGGTATGAGATCCAGCACATTCATGAACATGCAATATAACGAAGTACAGTACAAAATCCTCGTCTACCCACTTTGCTGTCAGACTCAGCATGCTCATGGGGCTGACATCGCTTTTCTAAATGTCAGTCGTGAAGCTAATAGCAGTTACTGTGTAACTCCGGTAGGGCAACATCTAAAAAATAGCGCCTACTTTGTAGTGTGTACCGGTGCTCGACTAGTCGGCGAACGGTTGATTGTCAACTGCAATTCAATCCATTATTTTGGCATTAATGGTATTTGCCTTTGAGTTGTCTTGCTGAAATGTTCTTACTCTTTCAAATGACCGCTGGACTTGAACTTGTTTACTTCTTGGAAGTGTGCGCTTAGTATTTTTCTGCTTTTCTGTGTAACACTGTATTTTTCGCGGCGTCATTAAATCATCTCCCTACGTTATCTGACTCACCAGCTGGATCCGCTCATGTAGCAACATTTGAATTTCTGTTTTTTTTCATTGGATAAAAGCAGAGACACAGAGCTACAAAATGGTATATCATATAGTGCATTTGAGTAAACATTGGGAAAGTAATTCTGCTTTGAAAGTTATTAAACTTGTAAACTCACTTCTGAGAAAACCCTCTTTTTATGTTTTGGTACTACTATTGGAGAGCCCTTATTTGTCTACACTCATTCAGCATTGTTCAAACCCACTTAAGCCTTAACCCCACCCATCTCTTTAAGGGTTGATCCAACCGTTCTGTACTAACTTGCCAGCTACTTCTGGACATCTAATAGAGAGAGAACAGCTCACTGAACATTACTCGCCCTATCGCTGTGGTTTCTTGTTCAGAGCACACACTGGATGCTCTGGCCAATAAGTAGGGTTGTTCCGAATGCCCTGACCTCACAACTACAGTCAAGCACCCAAGCTAACTGGCAAACGTTGGCTAGCTACTTCCAGACACATAATGAGAGAACACCCCACTCGGATCATTTTACTCTCCTTAGCAGAGCTGGTTAGACAGTTTTCATGTTATCTAGAGCGTTGGTGACTGTACCTGTGCTGCTGGCAACAATTGAGTTACGCGTTGTTGCCGACGTTTACTGACAACGGACATATTCAGCAGGTGTTGAGCTTTCAAAAATGCTTCAGTTAGTCTCTGCTCTGGCACACTAAGACAAGAGTCTTTTGTTAAGAAATGTAGCTAGATAGCTAGCTAGGTAATCAATGAGTCCCAACACATGACATGACGTAACATTAGTTAGTTAGCGAGCCAGCCAGCTGATGTTTGCTAGATAGTTAACAGTACACTTTAAATTGAAATGAAAATACTTTGTCCAAATTAGAGTGGAGTCTTTTGTTAAGACATGTAGCTAGCTAGCTAAACAATGGACCATAATCACAACTCATGATGTTACTACCCTGCATGAATCTGCAGGTAGCTTACCACCAGGTTCTATCGCTATAACTAAAGCGAATGTGTCTGAGATACGAAGAATAAGATGATATACATAACATTAGCTAATGACCCAGCCAGCTAACGTTAGCTAGCTAACAGTACATTTGAAATGAAACCACTCTCTGTCAAAATTAGAAACGTGTATTATCTGAAAATATTAACAGTTTACATCATGGTTGGACGCGTCTCCTGTCTGATGCCATGCATGGTTGCCATAGGTTGATGATGTAATCCAGACTGGTGTTTTCTCCATCTTCTTAGCTATCATATTCAAATTCCACTGATTTCAAAACTCAGTTCTCCAGAAAGTGGAGAACATAACGTTAGCTAACATAACGTTAGCTAGTGAGCCAGCCAGCTAATGTTAGCTAACTAACAGTACACTTTAACTTGACATTATGCTTATGCATTTTTACTACACAATAAAAAAAAATTAAAGCCACATCGACACGATTGCCTAAACATACTGACCGGCTCATGTAGGCAGACGCCTGCTATATGGTAGACCAATCCAAACGCATCTCTCGGCATGTCCACCCCGCTCATTCTCTCAGCCAATCATGGCTAGCAGGAAGGTTGCTCTCGCTTTTTCTGTGGCTAAACCAACTATGCTTGTAATTTCACAATTGTATTTGTATCTACAGATGTCATACATACATAGCACTAGGAGGACTATGTAGTCACAGAGCATTAGGAGGACTACGTTTTCACAGAGCATTAGGAGGAATATAATCGCAGAGCACTAGGAGGACTATGTAGTCACAGAGCATTAGGAGGAATATAATCGTAGAGCATTAGGAGGACTATGTAGTCACAGAGCATTAGGAGGACTATGTAGTCACAGAGCATTAGGAGGACTATGTAGTCACAGAGCATTAGGAGGACTATGTAGTCACAGAGCATTAGGAGGACTATGTAGTCACAGAGCATTAGGAGGACTATGTAGTCACAGAGCATTAGGAGGACTATGTAGTCACAGAGCATTAGGAGGAATATAATCGTAGAGCATTAGGAGGACTATGTAGTCACAGAGCATTAGGAGGACTATGTAGTCACAGAGCATTAGGAGGACTATGTAGTCACAGAGCATTAGGAGGACTATGTAGTCACAGAGCATTAGGAGGACTATGTAGTCACAGAGCATTAGGAGGACTATGTAGTCACAGAGCATTAGGAGGACTATGTAGTCACAGAGCATTAGGAGGACTATGTAGTCACAGAGCATTAGGAGGAATATAATCGCAGAGCACTAGGAGGACTATGTAGTCACAGAGCATTAGGAGGACTATGTAGTCACAGAGCATTAGGAGGACTATGTAGTCACAGAGCATTAGGAGGACTATGTAGTCACAGAGCATTAGGAGGACTATGTAGTCACAGAGCATTAGGAGGAATATAATCGCAGAGCATTAGGAGGACTATGTAGTCACAGAGCATTAGGAGGACTATGTAGTCACAGAGCATTAGGAGGACTATGTAGTCACAGAGCATTAGGAGGACTATGTAGTCACAGAGCATTAGGAGGACTATGTAGTCACAGAGCATTAAGAGGACTATGTAGTCACAGAGCATTAGGAGGATTATGTAGTCACAGAGCACTAGGAGGACTATGTAGTCACAGAGCATTAGGAGGACTATGTAGTCACAGAGCATTAGGAGGACTATGTAGTCACAGAGCACTAGGAGGACTATGTAGTCACAGAGCATTAGGAGGACTATGTAGTCACAGAGCATTAGGAGGACTATGTAGTCACAGAGCATTAGGAGGACTATGTAGTCACAGAGCATTAGGAGGACTATGTAGTCACAGAGCATTAGGAGGAATATAATTGCAGAGCATTAGGAGGACTATGTAGTCAGAGAGCATTAGGAGGAAAATAATCGCAGAGCATTAGAAGGACTATGTAGTCACAGAGCATTAGGACTATGTAGTCACAGAGCATTAGGACTATGTAGTCACAGAGCATTAGGACTATGTAGTCACAGAACATTAGGACTATTTAGTCACAGAGCATTAGGAGGACTATGTAGTCGCAGAGCATTAGGACTATGTAGTCACAAAGCATTAGGACTATGTAGTCACAGAGCATTAGGACTATGTAGTCGCATAGCATTGGGAGGACTATGTAGTCACAGAGCATTAGGACTATGTAGTCGCAGAGCATTAGGAGGACTATGTAGTCACAGAGCATTAGGACTATGTAGTCACAGAGCATTATGACTATGTAGTCATAGAGCATTAGGACTATGTAGTCATAGAGCATTAGGACTATGTAGTCATAGAGCATTAGGACTATGTAGTCACAGAGCATTAGGACTATGTAGTCACAGAGCATTAGGACTATGTAGTCACAGAGCATTAGGACTATGTAGGAATATAAACTGTATTTATTTGAACAGCTTAATTTACTGTTATTCTTTGTCTGTCTCTCTCTCGCTGGCTCTCTGGCTCTGTCCCTGTCTCTCTGTCTCTCTCTCTTTCTCTGTCTTTCTCTCTCTCTCTGTGTCTCGCTCTCTCTCTGTCTCTCTTCTCGCTCGCTCTCTCTTCTTGCTCTCTCTCTCTTCTCTCTCTCTCTCTCTGTCTCGCTCTCTCTCTCTTCTCGCTCTATCTCTCTGTCTCGCTCTCTGTCTCGCTCTCTCACTCTGTCTCGCTCTCTGTCTCGCTCTCTCTCTCTATCTCGCTCTCTGTCGGCCTCGCTCTCTCTCTCTCGGTCTCGCTCTCTCGGTCTCTCTCTGTCTCGGTCTGTCTCTCCCTGTCTCTCTCTCGGTGTCTCTGTCTGTCTCTCGGTGTCTCTGTCTCTCTGCCGGGTCTCTGTCTCTCTGTCGGTCTCTGTCGGTCTCTCTCGGTCTCTGTCGTTCTTTTTCTCGCTCGGTCTCTGTCAGTCTCTCTCTCGGTCTCTGTCTCTGTCTCGGTCTCTCGGTCTTGGTCTCTCTCTCGGTCTCTCTCTCGGTTTCGGTCTCTGTTTCTCTTGGTCTCGGTCTCTGTTTTTCTCTGTTTCTCTCTCAGTCTCTCTCTGTCTCACTCTCGCTCTCTCTCTGACTCTGTATCACTGTGTATAAAATCCCAGAGAGTAAACTCACTAACCTATACCAGTTATAACTGCTAACAGACAGCAATCACCTTACAGACTTGTACCGGAAAGAAGAGGTCGTCACGGTAACGGCAACGGGAGGAGTCATCCAGAGCCCCCGCTTTCCTAACGCCTATCCCAGGAACCTGCAGTTGTCATGGAAACTACTGTCGCCCCACAACACCCGCATCACCCTGGAGTTTGACTCCCACTTTGCACTGGAGGAACCAGAGAACGAAGTCTGCAGGTGAGAGAGGGAGGGGAGGATAGAGAGGTGAGAGATTGAAGTGCCAGGGAGAGAGAAAGTTGGCTGAGTTTGTAACAGATGAAAAGGGAGATTTGAGTGAAGAGAGTAGGCTGGAAGAGAGTAGGCTGTCATCCCTCTGATGAGGGTATCAACATCTACAGAGACTAAAGAGAGGAGGGAAAGAGAGAGGGAGGGAGGGATGGATGAAGGTTTGCCGTCTTTGCAGTAATGAAGAATATGTCCTTGAGGGTGAGAAGAGAGAATAGGCTTTTAATCCCCAAACCAAAGGCATTTGTCTTTGTAAGCACTTTAGACAAGAGAGAGGGGAGAGGAACAGAAAGCAAGAGGGGAGAGGAACAGGAGGGGAGAGGCACAGAAAGCGAGAGGGGAGAGGAACAGAAAGCTAGAGGGGAGAGGAACAGAAAGCGAGAGGGGAGAGGAACAGGAGGGGAGAGGAACAGAAAGCGAGAGGGGAGAGGAACAGAAAGCGAAACAGAAAGCGAGAGGGGAGAGGAACAGAAAGCGAGAGGGGAGAGGAACAGGAGGGGAGAGGAGAGGAACAGAAAGCGAGAGGGGAGAGGAACAGAAAGCGAGAGGGGAGAGGAACAGAAAGCGAGAGTGGGGAGGAATAGGAGGGGAGAGGAACAGAAAGCGAGAGGGGAGAGGAACAGAAAGCGAGAGGGGAGAGGAACAGGAGGAGAGAGGAACAGAAAGCGAGAGAGGAGAGGAACAGCAGGGGAGAGGAACAGAAAGCGAGAGGGGAGAGGGACAGAAAGCGAGAGGGGAGAGGAACAGAAAGCGAAACAGAAAGCGAGAGGGGAGAGGAACAGAAAGCGAGAGGGGAGAGGAACAGAAGGGGAGAGGAGAGGAACAGAAAGCCAGAGGGGAGAGGAACAGGAGGGGAGAGGAACAGAAAGCGAGAGGGGAGAGGAACAGAAAGCGAGAGGGGAGAGGAACAGGAGGGGAGAGGAACAGAAAGCGAGAGGGGAGAGGAACAGAAAGCGAGAGGGGAGAGGAACAGGAGGGGAGAGGAACAGAAAGCGAAACAGAAAGTGAGAGGGGAGAGGAACAGAAAGCGAGAGGGGAGAGGAACAGAAAGTGAGAGGGGAGAGGAACAGGAGGGGAGAGGAACAGAAAGTGAGAGGGGAGAGGAACAGAAAGGGAGAGGAGGGAGGAACAGGAGTGGAGAGGAACAGAAAGCGAAACAGAAAGCGAGAGGGGAGAGGAACAGGAGGGGAGAGGCACAAAAAGCGAGAGGGGAGAGGAACAGAAAGCGAGAGGGGAGAGGAACAGGAGGGGAGAGGCACAAAAAGCGAGAGGGGAGAGGAACAGAAAGCGAGAGGGGAGAGGAACAGGAGGGGAGAGGAACAGAAAGCGAGAGGGGAGAAATGAGGAAAGATATAAAGAGGGGGAGGGAGGTGACTGGTGATTGGCTCGCCAACAATTATAAATTTTCTAATGAACAGTGATTATTCATTGATTGATCCATTGATATATTATATCCATTGATTGATCCGTTCTTATATTAAATCCATTGATTGAAAATCTAGTGAGCCCCTCCTCTCCCCCTTCCCTTGCAGATATGACTTTGTGGAGGTGGAGGACATCTCAGAGACCAGTACTATTGTCTGGGGGAGATGGTGTGGTCAGAGAGTCCCCCCTCGACTTACCTCCAAAACCAACACCCTCAAAGTCTCCTTCAAGTCAGACGACTACTTCGTGGCAAAGCCTGGCTTCAAACTCCACTTCTCTCTACAGGTGAGTGAACATCGGGATGTGACTGCATCTCATTCCACAAAGGTGTTGAAACGTAAAGACCCAAAGCTGATGTTATAACGGCCAATGGATCTCTTTTGTCATCCTTATGACAGTCTAATGTGGTCTGTATGATAGAGGGTTCAAGTACGATGCTACCAAAATCCTTCCTGAGGTAACTAGCTGTGGGAATTAGATGACTAAACCCATTAACGTCTGTTTCCTTTGTAAGACGTCTAGCTTGACAAATGAGGAGGGGGAGGGAGGGATGTAGTAGACGGATGGAGGGAGGCTGAGTATGTACTCTTTATAAAGCCCAGTCTGGATCAGAAGATTAGCTACGTCAGTAGTTGAATAGCGGAGGAAGATTTAGATGTGTAGATGTTCCCTTACATTACTGAAGAGAGCAAGAGGTGTTTTATTTTGCCCTCTAAAGCATTTGACTTTAAACACACATTATCACATACCCCTCTGCACTCCTCTCCATTCTAAGATATTATGAAAATCTCTTTCCCCTCTCTCTCTCTCCCATCTCACCTCTCTCTCCTATCTCTCTCTCCCATCTCACCTCTCTCTCCTCTCTCTCTCCCCTCTCACTTCTCTCTCCTCTCTCTCTCCCCTCCCACCGCTCTCTCCTCTCTCTCTCTCTCTCTCCCCTCTCACCTCTATCTCCCCTCTATCTCCCCTCTATCTCCCCTCTCTCTCCCCTCTCACCGCTCTCTCCTCTCTATCTCCCCTCTATTTCCCCTCTCTCTCCTCTCTCCTCTCTATCTCTCCTCCCCCTCATCTCTCTCCCCTCTCTCCTCTCTATCTCTCCTCCCCCTCATCTCTCTCCCCTCTCTCTCTCCCCTCTCTCCCCTCTATCTCTCCTCCCTCTCATCTCTCTCCCCTCTCTCTCACCTCTATCTCTCCTCCCCTCATCTCTCTCCTATCTATCTCCCCTCTCTCTCTCTCCCCTCTCTCTCCCCTCTCAACTCTCTCTCCTCTCTATCTCCCCTCTATTTCCCCTCTCTCTCCTCTCTCCTCTCTATCTCTCCTCCCCCTCATCTCTCTCCCCTCTCTCCTCTCTATCTCTCCTCCCCCTCATCTCTCTCCCCTCTCTCTCTCCCCTCTCTCTCCCCTCTATCTCTCCTCCCTCTCATCTCTCTCCCCTCTCTCTCTCTCTCCCCTCTCCCATCTCTCCTCTCTATCTCTCCTCCCCCTCATCTCTATCCCCTCTCTCTCTCCCCTCTCTCTCCCCTCTCTCCTCTCTATCTCTCCTCACCTTCATCTCTCTCCCCTCTCTCCTCTCTATCTCTCCTCCCCCTCATCTCTCTCCCCTCTCTCCTCTCTATCTCTCCTCCCCCTCATCTCTCTCTCCCCTCTCTCTCCCCTCTATCTCTACTCCCTCTCATCTCTCTCCCCTCTCTCTCTCTCTCTCCCCTCTCCCATCTCTCCTCTCTATCTCTCCTCCCCCTCACCTCTATCCCCTCTCTCTCTCCCCTCTCTCTCCCCTCTCTCCTCTCTATCTCTCCTCCCCTTCATCTCTCTCCCCTCTCTCCTCTCTATCTCTCCTCCCCCTCATCTCTCTCCCCTCTCTCCTCTCTATCTCTCCTCCCCCTCATCTCTCTCCCCTCTCTCTCTCCCCTCTCTCTCCCCTCTATCTCTCCTCCCTATCATCTCTCTACCCTCTCTCTCTCTCTCCCCTCTCCCATCTCTCCTCTCTATCTCTCCTCCCCCTCATCTCTATCCCCTCTCTCTCTCCCCTCTCTCTCCCCTCTCTCCTCTCTATCTCTCCTCCCCTTCATCTCTCTCCCCTCTCTCCTCTCTATCTCTCCTCCCACTCATCTCTCTCCCCTCTCTCTCCCCTCTCTCTCCCCTCTCTCCTCTCTATCTCTCCCTCCCCCTCATCTCTCTCCCCTCTCCCGTCTCTCCTCTCTCGCCCCTCCCCCTCATCTCTGTCCCTTCTCTCCTCTCTATCTCTCCTCCCCCTCATCTCTCTCCCCTCTCTCCTCTCTATCTCTCCTCCCCCTCATCTCTCTCCCATCTCTCTCTCCTCTCTATCTCTCCTCCCCCTCATCTCTCTCCCCTCTCTCTCCCCTCTCTCCTCTTTATCTCTCCTCCCCCTCATCTCTCTCCCCTCTCTCTCCCCTCTCTCCTCTCTATCTCTCCTCCCCCTCATCTCTCTCCCCTCTCCCCTCTCTCCTCTCTATCTCTCCTCCCCCTCATCTCTCTCCCGTCTCTCCTCTCTCTCTCCTCCCCCTCATGTCTCTCCCTTCTCTCCTCTCTCTCTCTCCTCCCCCTCATCTCTCTCCCGTCTCTCCTTTCTCTCTCCTCCCCCTCATCTCTCTCTCCTCTCTCTCTCCTCCCCCTCATCTCTCTCCCCTCTCTCCCCTCTATCTCTCCTCCCCCTCATCTCTCTCCTCTCTATCTCTCCTCCCCCTCATCTCTATCCCCTCTCTCCTCTCTATCTCTCCTCCCCCTCATCTCTATCCCCTCTCTCCTCTCTATCTCTCCTCCCCCTCATCTCTCTCCTCTCTATCTCTCCTCCCCCTCATCTCTCTCCCCTCTCTCCCCTCTATCTCTCCTCCCCCTCATCTCTCTCCTCTCTATCTCTCCTCCCCCTCATCTCTATCCCCTCTCTCCTCTCTATCTCTCCTCCCCCTCATCTCTCTCCTCTCTATCTCTCCTCCCCCTCATCTCTCTCCCGTCTCTCCTCTCTCTCTCCTCCCCCTCATGTCTCTCCCTTCTCTCCTCTCTCTCTCTCCTCCCCCTCATCTCTCTCCCGTCTCTCCTTTCTCTCTCCTCCCCCTCATCTCTCTCTCCTCTCTCTCTCCTCCCCCTCATCTCTCTCCCCTCTCTCCCCTCTATCTCTCCTCCCCCTCATCTCTCTCCTCTCTATCTCTCCTCCCCCTCATCTCTATCCCCTCTCTCCTCTCTATCTCTCCTCCCCCTCATCTCTATCCCCTCTCTCCTCTCTATCTCTCCTCCCCCTCATCTCTCTCCTCTCTATCTCTCCTCCCCCTCATCTCTCTCCCCTCTCTCCCCTCTATCTCTCCTCCCCCTCATCTCTCTCCTCTCTATCTCTCCTCCCCCTCATCTCTATCCCCTCTCTCCTCTCTATCTCTCCTCCCCCTCATCTCTCTCCTCTCTATCTCTCCTCCCCCTCATCTCTATCCCCTCTCTCCTCTCTATCTCTCCTCCCCCTCATCTCTCTCCTCTCTATCTCTCCTCCCCCTCATCTCTCTCCCGTCTCTCCTCTCTCTCTCCTCCCCCTCATGTCTCTCCCTTCTCTCCTCTCTCTCTCTCCTCCCCCTCATCTCTCTCCCGTCTCTCCTTTCTCTCTCCTCCCCCTCATCTCTCTCTCCTCTCTCTCTCCTCCCCCTCATCTCTCTCCCCTCTCTCCCCTCTATCTCTCCTCCCCCTCATCTCTCTCCTCTCTATCTCTCCTCCCCCTCATCTCTATCCCCTCTCTCCTCTCTATCTCTCCTCCCCCTCATCTCTATCCCCTCTCTCCTCTCTATCTCTCCTCCCCCTCATCTCTCTCCTCTCTATCTCTCCTCCCCCTCATCTCTCTCCCCTCTCTCCCCTCTATCTCTCCTCCCCCTCATCTCTCTCCTCTCTATCTCTCCTCCCCCTCATCTCTCTCCCCTCTCTCCCCTCTATCTCTCCTCCCCCTCATCTCTCTCCTCTCTATCTCTCCTCCCCCTCATCTCTATCCCCTCTCTCCTCTCTATCTCTCCTCCCCCTCATCTCTCTCCTCTCTATCTCTCCTCCCCCTCATCTCTATCCCCTCTCTCCTCTCTATCTCTCCTCCCCCTCATCTCTCTCCTCTCTATCTCTCCTCCCCCTCATCTCTCTCCCGTCTCTTACGCCTGGAGAGGTCGGCATATGTCCGTTATTATTCCTTCTCCACAGCGCCTCAGGTTCTCCTTTTGTTCTTTGTTTTTCCTTTGTCCTTGTGTGTAGCTGCCTGCTTTGTGTCCTCGGCACAGTGACACCCTGTGCGTGTGAGAAACCCACACACTTTCCCAGACAGGGAAACTGCCGTTAGATTGGCCTCCCAGTACCCACACACTTTCCCAGACAGGGAAGCTGCCGTTAGATTGGCCTCCCAGTACCCACACACTTTCCCAGACAGGGAAGCTGCCGTTAGATTGGCCTCCCAGTACCCACACACTTTCCCAGACAGGGAAGCTGCCGTTAGATTGGCCTCCCAGTACCCACACACTTTCCCAGACAGGGAAGCTGCCGTTAGATTGGCCTCCCAGTACCCACACACTTTCCCCTCCACCACCTCTAGGGCTGTGAGAGGCTTCATTTAACAGCTCTAATTTGTTCTGCCCTGCTGTATAGATAAGGTGGAGGAGGGAGAGAGAGAGAAAGGTAGAGAACAGGTGTCTCAGATCCTATCATGCTGACAGCCGATAACTCCTACAAAACAAAAAGAGAGGGAGTTTGAGGAGAGAGAGAGCGAAGATGGAGTGTTACGAGAGAGAGAGAGTCTAGTTCCTACAAATCAGTAATTTGTCATCACAACCACAAAACACAACCACAGTACAACCATTACACAACCACAATACAACCATTACTCATCCACAATACAACATTTACTCATCCACAAACACAAAACAACATAACCACAATGCAACCATAACAAAACCACAATACGTCTTCTACTTTAACCCAAAACCTCCATTCAGAAAGTATTCAGACCCGTGGAATTTTTCCACATTTTGTTGTTACAACCTAATTATAAATAAATAAATACATCCTCATCAATCTACACACAATACCCCATAATGACAAAGCCAAAATGTATGCAAACGTATTAAATATTAAAAAACCATACCTGATTTACATAATTATTCAGACCCTTTGTATGACACGCTATGACACAGTGTAGCTCAGGTGCATCCTGTTTCCATTGATCATCCGTGAAGTCAATTAAATTCATTGAACATGATTTGGAAAGGCACACACCTGTCTATATAAGGTCACACAGTTGACAGTGTATGCCAGAGCAAAAACCAAAGCATGAGGTTGAAGGAAATGTTCGTAGAACTCTGAGACAGGATTATGTAGAGCCACAGATCTGGAGAAGGGTACCAAAAAATGTCTGCATCATTGAAGGTCCCCAAGAACACAGTGGCCCCATTTATTCTTTCATGGAAGAAGTTTGGAACCACCAAGACTCTTCTTAGAGCTGGCCACCCGTCCAAACTGAGCAATCGGGGGAGAAGCACATTGGTCAGGGAGGTGACCAAGACCCGATGGTGACTCTGACAGAGCTCCAGAGTTCCTCTTTGGAGATAGGAGATCCAGAAGGACAACCATCTCTGCTGCACTTCACCAATCAGGTCTTTATGGCAGAGTGGCCAGATGGAAGCCACTCTTCAGTAAAAGGCACATGACAGCCCGCTTGGAGTTTGCCAAAAGGCACCTAAAGGACTCTGACCATGAGAAATAAGATTCTCTGGTCTGATGAAATCAAGATTGAACTATTTGTCCTGAATGCCAAGCGTCACGTCTGGAGGAAACCTGACACCATCCCTACGGTGAAGCATGGTGGTGGCAGCATCATCCTGTGGGGATGTTTTTCAGCGGCAGGGACTGGAAGACTAGTCAGAACTGAGGAAAATATGATCGGAGCAAAGTACAGAGAGATCCTTCATGAAAACCTACTCCAAAGCATTCAGGACCTCCGACTGGGGTGAAAGTTCCCCTTCCACCACCAGGACAACAACCCTAAGCACACAGCCAAGACAATGCAGGAGTGGATTCTGGACAAGTCTCTGAATGTTCTAGAGTGGCCCAGCCAGAGCCCGGACTTGAACCCGATCTAACATCTCTGGAGAGACCTGAAAATAGCTGTGCAGCAACGCTCCCCATCCAACCTGACAGAGCTTGAGAGGATCTGCAGAGAAGAATGGAAGAAACTCCTCAAATACAGGTGTACCATGCTTGTAGAGTCATACCCAAGACTTGAGGCTTTAATCGCTGTCAAAGGTGCTTCAACAAAGTACTGAGTAAAGGGTCTGAATACTTATGTAAATGTCATATTTCAAATATAATGGGCTATTTTCATTATGGAGTATTGTGTGTAGATTGATGATGGGAAAGAAATTCACCAATTTTAGAAAAAGGCTGTAATGCAACAACATGTGGAAAAAGTCAAGAGGTCTGAATACTTTCCGAATGCACTGTACACACACACACACACACACACACACACACACACACACACACACACACACACACACACACACACACACATACACACACACACGCACGCACGCACGCACGCACACACACACACACACACACACACACACACACACACACACACACACAATGCAATAACATGACCATGACTGAACGCTGTAGTGCTTTTCTTAATTTCCTTATCGAGGAATCCTCTAGAACCAGTGATTCAGGCTTAGGGAATTTGGACTCCCAAGTGGTGCAGCGGTCTAAAGGCACTGCATCTCAGTGCTAAGGGTGTTACTACAGACACCCTGGTTCGATTCCAGGCTGTCTCACAACCGGCCGTGATTGGTTCGGGTCCGGGTTTGTCCGGGTTTGGCTGGTGTAGGCAGTCATTGTAAAATAATACTTGTTTTCTTAACTGACTTGCTTAGATAAAACAATTGTGGAGTTCCTCAGAACATCAGATCCATCCAGGCAGGAATATGATCCAGGAACGCTACTCTGTTCCCAGACACTCCCAGATGTTGACAGGCTCTGCAGCTGTTCTGGGACCCATTGAGGTTTTCCCATAAATACATACATAAATGGATATTCCCAGAAACCAACACTGTCTGTGGCAAAGCGATGCCATTAATCTCCTCCAGAAAGAGCATGTCTGAGAGGAGGTATTACAGACACATTATTAGTAGCAGGTGCAGGGAAACACAAGTCAATTATGGCAATACACATTTTTCTTGCCATTTCTGTTATTTTTTGTTTCACCCTGAAAGCACTGCTCCCCAAACCCTTCTTACCCTGTGACCATCTGAAAACGTTTCCACCCAGGAGGACCTAGTCTAGTCTGTCACGACCCTCCAGCTACCAGACGTGGTTTCATGTCCCCGTTGACCTACTCTCTAAAGGCACTGTAAACTGTTCTTCCTATGAAAAGTCCCAGGTGCGTGTGTGTGGCCTTAGCCCAGCTGTCCCTGCATTCCCCTCTGAAGCACAGGACAGTGGGACAGTTTACTGAATCTGACTGCTTATTGCCTAATAAGGTCAGATGCTGACAGAGATACACATCTGGGGCTGCTGCAGGGGCCACACACACACACACACACACACTATGAGCCTCATTTATGAGGAAGTCTACACACAACACACACTCAATAGCCCAGCTGTGTATGAAGTCAGAGAGGTTCCTGTCAAAGCACAGTGTGTATCTGTGGGTTGCACACGAGAAACAGATGCTATAAAACGAAAGATTAGTCACTAAACTTTTTAAGTCATCTCTGATTTCATATGACACACCCACACATACATTCGAAGGCTCAGACATAATATAGAAACACACACACAGCATGCACAAATACAGTATAACACACACACACATTTGCAGACTCATACATAACATGAACACACACAAACAGAGTACACACAGTTTTTTAAGTGGGTTCAGACTGCATGTTATGCAGATGTATAGTTGTTCCCTCAGGTTCACTATGAACTGCAGAGTGTGTTTTTAGGAGAGCCATTGCCCATTACATAGAATATAATATCAACCAGAGACAGTTGCACATCTGCAAGGGGTGTGTTCACAAGTCACTTTTCACAAACAGTGAGTGTGTTGTCTCTCCTCTCCTCTACATAGAGCACCTCATCTCTCTGTGTCTAATGAAGGGGTCTGTGAGGAGGACAGACCCCAGATTCACTAAACCTTCTTAAGAACACATTTCTTCTTAACTGTTACTCTGTTCTTCACTATAGACTTATGAATAAAGTTAAGTTGTTATTCCTCAAATTTTTGGGAAATGTTGTTGTGTTATTTTTTATGTTTCTCCTTAAGCAAACAGTTAAGAAGGAATTACATTCTTGAAAATTAAGCTATTGGATTTGTTCTTGCAAATGTTCTTAATTCCAAGATGGCTAAACCCTTGTCTTAAACTCAGGGCAGTGAGAGAAAAAGCTAATGAAAGCATTTGAACATGTTTAATTCACTCACAAACTTCATATGCAAGTTTCAGTATTGATTATTTTAAACCCAATAACTTGTTTTTATAACCGTAATCTCACTAGGAAATATGCTAACATGATTTACATTGCTAAATAGATAGCTAGCTAAATTAGTTCCTAGCAACAAACATCTTAAGAAGATTCGTAAGAAGATATTTGAGAAGTTCGTAAGAAAATCATTCAATCTTAAGATACTGTTGAGGAATTGCTCTTACGAGCAATCTTATGTATTTTGTATTTTTTCCAAAGGAACTTCAGACCCCTTTTTTCAATTTTCGCCTAAAAGGACATACCTAAATCTAACTGCCTGTAGCTCAGGACCTGAAGCAAGGATATGCATATTCATGATACCATTTGAAAGAAAACACTTTGAAGTTTGTGGAATGTTGGAGAATATAACACATTAGATCTGGGAAAAGATAATAATGAAATGCAAGCAAAAGGCCACAATATATTATTCCAGTTTAGGTGCAATTTAGATTCCGGCCTCTAGATGGCAGAAGTGTATGTGCAAAGTTTTAGGCTGATCCAATGAACCATTGCATTTCTGTTCAAAATGTTGTATCAAGTCTGCCCAAATGTGCCTAATTGGTTCATTGATACATTTTCAAGTTCATTGCTGTGCACTCTCCTCAAACAATAGCATGGCATTAGTTCACTGTAATAGCTACTGTAAATTGAACAGTGCAGTTAGATTAATAATAATTTAAGAATTCTGCCCATATCAGATATGTCTATGTCTTGGGAAATGTTCTTGTTACTTCCAACCTCATGCTAATCACATTAGCACACTTTAGCTCAACTGTCCCATGTGGGGGGTCACAGATCCCGTAGTTAAGTTATTGCGGAATAAGTGTTGTGTGAATCTGGGCCCTGGAGAGGAACACTGCTCAATCATTAGGGACTGTCTGTGAACTTATCTCAGCAGCTTTGTAGCAAACTCCCATTAGCACAATGTTAGACAGATGAATGCTAATCCAACACAGACAGACAAATCCTGACCAGCTCCCGATACCATCACCTGGAATTCAACCAGGGATTATCCTGATGTTCTGACAGGAGTTATGTAAACGCACCAGAATAACCCAAATACCACTCCTTCATTCTCTCTCTCCTTCCTTCCTCCAGGATGATTCTCTTCCTGCAGCGTCAAAGACTAACTGGGAGACTGTGACCCTGATGGTGAGTTGGACATGCAAGCATGCTCAACACAAACACACACACCTACCTGTGTTGGCCCCTAACCCTCCTGATCAGCAGCAGGAGAAACTGGTCCCAGCCTGGAGACAGTTAGAGGGCTTTAGTGCCCAGTCATTCGGCTGATTTTAAAAGATCAAGGTTGTCCCCTGACCTTTGTGAAGCTTTCACATTGCACAGTCAGAGGGCAGCTCAGATACTGGTGCTGAGCATTCCATAGACTCACACACACACAGACACACTAGAATGCTCTCAAAGACTAAAGAAGACCTTGTGTCCCTGCTCAGAACTTTTGACCCTCCCTCCTTCTCCACCCTTCCTCCAGGAGGACAGTCTGTCAGTGTTGGCTCCAGCGGTGACTGATGTTCCTCTGACAGCAGCGGCGTTGGACCAGACCATAGCAGCCTTCAACACAGTGGAGCAGCTCCTCCGCCACCTCAACCCTGACAGCTGGAGACAGGACCTGGACAGCTTGTACAGAGAGACAGCCATGTACAGACCCCGGGCCTACCAGCACAACAGACAGAACAAGAGTAATAACATACTGGACATGCGCACACACACACGGACACACACACACACACACAGGTGCTTACACACACAAAGAAAAGCCATTTCAAAGGAGTACATATTGTGGTCTGTGCTTCACTGAAGGGAGACATTGATAACACAAAGAATTCAGCCTTCCTCCTTCCCTTGCACCAACACTGCGTGTGCAAGTTTCTTAGTCAGCCAGTAGAAAACCTTCAAGGTGACCTTGGGAGAATGAGACAAGTTAAATGTTCACCCAGCTCTTAGAGAGAGACTGGGGCTTCACGGCAAACGTGTGTGTGGTGGAGGGGAAGATGTGTGAAGTTTCTCTTTTGCTGCTTGTTGTAGTTGGTCAGAGGTAAACGTGTATCTTTCCTCTCTCTCAGAGACAACACATGTGATGTGTCAAACACTGTGTTCAACAGACTGGACCAGACACATCACAACACTGTGTTCAACAGACTGGACCAGAGACATCACAACACTGTGTTCAACAGACTGGACCAGACACATCACAACACTGTGTTCAACAGACTGGACCAGACACATCACAACACTGTGTTCAACAGACTGGACCAGACACATCACTGTGTTCAACAGACTGGACCAGACACATCACTGTGTTCAACAGACTGGACCAGACACATCACTGTGTTCAACAGACTGGACCAGACACATCACTGTGTTCAACAGACTGGACCAGACACATCACTGTGTTCAACAGACTGGACCAGACACATCACAACACTGTGTTCAACAGACTGGACCAGACACATCACATCACTGTGTTCAACAGACTGGACCAGACACATCACATCACTGTGTTCAACAGACTGGACCAGACACATCACTGTGTTCAACAGACTGGACCAGACACATCACATCACTGTGTTCAACAGACTGGACCAGACACATCACTGTGTTCAACAGACTGGACCAGACACATCACTGTGTTCAACAGACTGGACCAGACACATCACATCACTGTGTTCAACAGACTGGACCAGACACATCACTGTGTTCAGCAGACTGGACCAGACACATCACAACACTGTGTTCAACAGACTGGACCAGACACATCACTGTGTTCAACAGACTGGACCAGACACATCACTGTGTTCAACAGACTGGACCAGACACATCACTGTGTTCAACAGACTGGACCAGACACATCACAACACTGTGTTCAACAGACTGGACCAGACACATCACTGTGTTCAACAGACTGGACCAGACACATCACTGTGTTCAACAGACTGGACCAGACACATCACATCACTGTGTTCAACAGACTGGACCAGACACATCACTGTGTTCAGCAGACTGGACCAGACACATCACTGTGTTCAACAGACTGGACCAGACACATCACTGTGTTCAACAGACTGGACCAGACACATCACTGTCTTCAACAGACTGGACCAGACACATCACAACACTGTGTTCAACAGACTGGACCAGACACAACACTGTGTTCAACAGACTGGACCAGACACATCACTGTGTTCAACAGACTGGACCAGACACATCACTGTGTTCAACAGACTGGACCAGACACATCACTGTGTTCAACAGACTGGACCAGACACATCACTGTGTTCAACAGACTGGACCAGACACATCACTGTCTTCAACAGACTGGACCAGACACATCACTGTGTTCAACAGACTGGACCAGACACATCACTGTGTTCAACAGACTGGACCAGACACATCACAACACTGTGTTCAACAGACTGGACCAGACACATCACTGTGTTCAACAGACTGGACCAGACACATCACTGTGTTCAACAGACTGGACCAGACACATCACTGTGTTCAACAGACTGGACCAGACACATCACAACACTGTGTTCAACAGACTGGACCAGACACATCACTGTGTTCAACAGACTGGACCAGACACATCACAACACTGTGTTCAACAGACTGGACCAGACACATCACTGTGTTCAACAGACTGGACCAGACACATCACTGTGTTCAACAGACTGGACCAGACACATCACAACACTGTGTTCAACAGACTGGACCAGACACATCACTGTGTTCAACAGACTGGACCAGACACATCACTGTGTTCAACAGACTGGACCAGACACATCACAACACTGTGTTCAACAGACTGGACCAGACACATCACTGTGTTCAACAGACTGGACCAGACACATCACTGTGTTCAACAGACTGGACCAGACACATCACTGTGTTCAACAGACTGGACCAGACACATCACTGTGTTCAACAGACTGGACCAGACACATCACATCACTGTCGCTCGCCTTATTCTCTTGTCCTTTATTTCTTCATCACACTTGTCACTTGTTATTATTTTTTTTCTCCTTTTTCCCTCCTTTTCCCTTTCTTGCTCGCTCTTCCATCTTTTTCTCTCTCCACCTGAGGGATCTCCTGTTCCGAAGTAAATAGTTGGGCTTGGCTAAGACTCCAACTACCTTCAGCAACTCCTATGTGTTTGTGTTGAGTTTATGTATCTCCATACAAAGCTAAGTGTGTGTTGAGTTTATGTATCTCCATACAAAGCTAAGTGTGTGTTGAGTTTATGTATCTCCATACAAAGCTAAGTGTGTGTTGAGTTTATGTATCGCCATACAAAGCTAAGTGTGTGTTGAGTTTATGTATCTCCATACAAAGCTAAGTGTGTGTTGAGTTTATGTATCGCCATACAAAGCTAAGTGTGTGTTGAGTTTATGTATCTCCATACAAAGCTAAGTGTGTGTTGAGTTTATGTATCTCCATACAGAGCTTACTGTGAACATCTGTGTTTGTGTAAAAGTGCGTGTTTGTGAATATAGATTCTGTGTGTGTGTGTGTGTGTGTGTGTGCATCTGGTCTGCGCGAGTTTGCATCTGTGTGTGTGTTTATCTGTGTGCGAGTGTGTGAATCTGTGTGTGTGTTTGTGCATCTGTGTTTGCATCTCTGTGTGTGTGTGTTTATCTGTGTGTGTGTTTATCTGTGTGTGTGTTTATCTGTGTGTGCATCTGTGTGCATGTGTGTTTCCATCTCTGTGTGTGTGTGTTTATCTGTGTGTGTGTTTATCTGTGTGTGTGTTTATCTGTGTGTGCATCTGTGTGCATGTGTGTTTGCATCTCTGTGTGTGTGTATTTATCTGTGTGTGTGTTTATCTGTGTGTGCATCTGTGTGCATGTGTGTTTGCATCTCTGTGTGTGTGTGTTTATCTGTGTGTGTGTTTTTCTGTGTGTGTGTGTTTACATCTCTCTCTCTCTGTGTGTGTGTGTTTGCATCTCTCTCTCTCGCTCTCTGTGTGTGTGTGTTTGCATCTCTCTCTCTCTCTCTCTGTGTGTGTGTGTTTGCATCTCTCTCTCTCTGTGTGTGTGTTTGCATCTCTCTCTCTCTCTCTCTCTGTGTGTGTGTGTTTGCATCTCTCTCTCTCTCTCTCTCTCTGTGTGTGTGTTTATCTGTGTGTGTGTTTATCTGTGTGTGTGTTTATCTGTGTGTGTGTGTTTGCATCTCTCTCTCTCTCTCTGTGTTTGTGTGTCTTTGGTAAGATGGTGCCAATACACACGGCACGTCTGATTCTAGCTCATTAGCAACTTTGCGTGTGTTATTTCTTACGTTATTAGCCCTGAACGTTTTTTGTGTTATTACATACAGTCGGAAATAACTTTTGGATATCAGAGCGGTGTTAACTCACCAGCATTACTACCAGAAAATGGACTTTCCCGAATTAGATCCTTTGTTTGTACCCTCCCAGGCAATTTAATTTATCCCAGAGGCTGCTCCAAGACTCCACCGGCGGAGAAAAGGTATTTGAAGTGGACTTCTAGTCTGACTCAGGTGGTGTGTACACCATCCACCGCTTTTGATTATATTACTCGCTAATGTTGTCTCTGGACAATAAAGTAGATGAGGTCAGGGCAAGGATTTGCTTCCAGAGAGACATCAGGGACTTTAACATACTCTGTTTCACTGAATCATGGCTCTCTCCAGATATACTGTCCCCGTCCATACAGCCAGCTGGGTTCTCAGTCCATCTCTCCCCAGATATGCTGTCCCCGTCCATACAGCCAGCTGGGTTCTCAGTCCATCTCTCCCCAGATATGCTGTCCCCGTCCATACAGCCAGCTGGGTTCTCAGTCCATCTCTCCCCAGATATGCTGTCCCCGTCCATACAGCCAGCTGGGTTCTCAGTCCATCTCTCCCCAGATATGCTGTCCCCGTCCATACAGCCAGCTGGGTTCTCAGTCCATCTCTCTCCAGATATACTGTCCCTGTCCATACAGCCAGCAGGGTTCTCAGTACATCGTGCAGATAGGAATAACAAGCTCTCCGGGAAGAAGAACAGCGGAGGTGTATGTTTCATGATTAACTGCTCATGGTGTGATTGTGGAAATGTACATAAACTCAGGTTCCTTTGTTCTCCCGACCAGTCAAAATATTGGACACAGCCACTCATTCAAGCGTTTTTCCTTATATTTATTGTTTCTCCATTGTACAATTATAGTGAAGACATCAAAACTATGAAATCATGTAGTAACTGAAAAAGTGTTAAACAAATCAAAATATTTTTGGGGTTTCCAACCGCCTTGTCTTTGTGAGACACAAAGAATGTGAAGGATGATCTCTGCATGTGTGGTTCCCACCGTGAAGCATGGAGGAGGAGGTGTGATGGTGTGGGGGTGCTTTGCTGGTGACACTGTTAGTAATTTATTTAGAATTCAAGGCACACTTAACCAGCATGGCTACCAAAGCATTCTACAGCGATATGCCATTCCATCTGGTTTGCGCCACAATCATTTGTTTTTCAACAGGACAATGACTCAACACACCTCCAGGCTGTGTAAGTACTATTTGAGCAAGAAGGAGAGTGATGGAGTGCTGCATAAGATGACCTGGCCTCCACAATCACCGACCTCAACCCAATTGAGATGGTTTGGGATGAGTTGGACCGCAGAGTAAAGGAAAAGCAGCCAACAAGTGCTCAGCATATGTGGGAACTCCTTCAAGAACCCCTTAAAGCTGGTTGAAAGAATGACAAGAGTGCGCAAAGCTGTCATCAAGACAAAGTGTGGCTACATTGAAAAATATTTGATATATTTTGACTTGTTCAACGCTTTTTTTGATTCCATATGTGTTATTTCATGATTTGGATGTCTTCACTATTATTCTACAATGTAGAATTTAAAAATAAAGAAAAACCCTTGAATGAGTAGGTGTGTTCAAACTTTTGACTAGTACTGTGCATGTATGTGTGTATATATACATACATACATGTCTCAGCCTCCAGTATTTATGCTGCAGTAGTTTATGTGTCGGGGGGCTAGGGTCAGTTTGTTATATCTGGAGTACTTCTCCTGTCCTATTCGGTGTCCTGTGTGAATCTAAGTGTGCGTTCTCTAATTCTCTCCTTCTCTCTTTCTCTCTCTCGGAGGACCTGAGCCCTAGGACCATGCCCCAGGACTACCTGACATGATGACTCCTTGCTGTCCCCAGTCCACCTGGCTGTGCTGCTGCTCCAGTTTCAACTGTTCTGCCTTATTATTATTCGACCATGCTGATCATTTATGAACATTTGAACATCTTGGCCATGTTCTGTTATAATCTCCACCCGGCACAGCCAGAAGAGGACTGGCCATCCCACATATGCTCTCTCTAATTCTCTCTTTCTTTCCCTCTCTCGGAGGACCTGAGCCCTAGGACCATGCCCCAGGAATACCTGACATGATGACTCCTTGCTGTCCCCAGTCCACCTGACTGTGCTGCTGCTCCAGTTTCAACTATTCTGCCTTATTATTATTCGACCATGCTGGTCATTTATGAACATTTGAACATCTTGACCATGTTTTGTTATAATCTCCACCCGGCACAGCCAGAAGAGGACTGGCCACCCCACATAGCCTGGTTCCTCTCTAGGTTTCTTCCTAGGTTTTGGCCTTTCTAGGGAGTTTTTCCTAGCCACCGTGCTTCTTCACCTGCATTGCTTGCTGTTTGGGGTTTTAGGCTGGGTTTCTGTACAGCACTTTGAGATATCAGCTGATGTACGAAGGGCTATATAAAATAAATTTGATTGATACTCCGACATTGCTCGTCCTAATATTTATATATTTCTTAATTCCATTATTTTACATTCAAATGTGTGTATTGTTGTGGATTGTTAGATATTACCGCACTGTTTGAGCTAGAAACACAAGCATTTTGCTACACCCACAATAACATCTGCTAAATATGTTTATGCGACCAATAAGATTTGATCTGTGTGTGTTGTGGCAGTAGCAGGGTTGCTGCATGTCTTTGGTAGGCTTTTCCCACATCACACTCTAATTGGAAATTCAACCTGTGCAGCTGAGCAGAAATGTTCCCTAGTCAGCACCTAGCTTTGTTTTCATTCACACACACACACACACACACACACACACACACACACACACACACACACACACACTCTACTGTCTCACTTCTGTTTTGTCCCCCACCACCACCTCCTTATTGAAAGCAATCTTTATGCTCTCCTCAAGCCATGTAATCAAGGAACGCAAAGCTCAATCTCTCCCTGGTGTACAGAACCCAGTAACCCTGCTTACACACTCACATACTGACACACACACTCACATATACTTTACACTTGCACACACTTGCGGTCACACACACACATACACACACACACACTATTCATTTTCTCTGGAGTGTGTGAGTGACATACTCATTCTGTTCGGAGCGCTCTCTCAGAGCCAGTATCAGAGCAGTGTTCCACACCACTGCCTTTTGGAGATTACACTCATTCTCCTAGACCACTGACACCCCTACACGCACACACACACACACACACACATG
This sequence comes from Oncorhynchus mykiss, assembly GCF_013265735.2. Lineage (NCBI taxonomy): Eukaryota > Metazoa > Chordata > Actinopteri > Salmoniformes > Salmonidae > Oncorhynchus > Oncorhynchus mykiss. The sequence goes on from NC_048591.1 coordinate 35,515,333, forward strand.
TCCCCTCCCCTGTTATGCAACATTAGGACAGTATAGGGTCTGTCAGCACGGTGAGAACATAGACCTGCTGTCACGATCCAAGGCAATTCAACATCCGTCCAGCTACCCTGGACGTCTGGAGATGGATTGAAAACCACCCACTAAGGGCAACGGTGAGCACTTTCACCATCAAGTAGGCTTGCGGTTTGCTAGGGCGTTGTGGGCGTATGCCTTAAGCTCCAGCTACAAGGGTCTTGTTCATTTGACGTTTGGATAAACGTGGACAAACGTCGGAATATGAAGTCAAATTGGTAAAACCGTGAGATCTTGTTGGTCTCAATGCACAATTTCTCACTCTCTGATAGGCTAGTCAGAGCCCTCTCCACAGCACGTACACCCATCCTCTCAGCTCTACATGATGAGGAGTTAGGGTTGATGATAGCTGCTACTATAGAAGCTGTTCCATCTGTTTCCACACGGCTAAATGGTGTCCTGATTTTGTCTTTGCATGCACGCACACACAAACATACATACATACATACATACATTATGCTGCCCATAGGCCCTAGTCTGTCTGGTATGCTTGCTAGCACGCTAGCCAACACTCCAGGAATAGTCTGCCTGCACAGACACACTACACATGGATTAGAGCTCTTACTGTCTGTGACACAAACACACCTAGCACCTAGACACAAACACACCTAGCAGACACCAATCCCCCCTCTGTTCTTTCCATATCTCTCCTACTCTCATATCTCTCCTACCTACCAGCCTCTCTATTTGCCCCATCCCCTTTTCATTCAGTTCCATGCATTTACAGATGCTTTGTTGAAATTAAACAATGTTGCCAATACAGTTCATTTAAAGGTATTGACTGTAAATACAAATTGCAATCAGCAATCAATGATGTTCTGTCATCCCCTTCTCTCCCTCCCTCCCTTCTCTCCCTCCCTCCCTTCTCTCCCTCCCTCTCTCCCCCATAGTTGACCTGGACCGTCTGTATGATGACGTGAAACGCTACAGCTGTACACCTCGGAACTACTCTGTCAACCTGAGGGAGGAGCTGAGGGCCACCAACGCCGTGTTCTTCCCACGATGCCTACTGGTGCAGCGCTGTGGGGGGAACTGTGCCTGTGGGACGGACAACTGGAACAGCTGTACCTGCAGCCCGGCCAAGACCAGTGACAAACTACACGAGGTACACACACCATGCCCTGTTATGTAGCAATAGGAATGGCTGTGGTACGGCTGTACCTGTACCCATTGCTGTACGTGTAGCCAGCCAAGACTTCATATGACTGCTGTGTGTTTCGTCTTTGGCCGATGCCCAGCTCTTAGTTCATGTTTCCTTTCTTTCCTATTTGGCCGCTATAGCTCCCACTCTGCTCTTATCAAGACTGGCTGGGCACGTACACACAGACAGACAGATAGACAAACAGACAGACAGACATTATAAATAAATCTTATTATAAACCAGCTACAGTATAATCAGAGAGGGAGAGAGACAGACTCTGGGCCTAGCACCGCATCGGCAATCAGACAGCACCGCATCAGCAATCAGACAGCACCGCATCGGCCATCAGACAGCACCGCATCGGCAATCAGACAGCACCGCATCGGCAATCAGACAGCACCGCATCGGCAATCAGACAGCACCGCATCGGCAATCAGACAGCACCACATCGGCAATCAGACAGCACCACATCGGCAATCAGACAGCACCGCATCGGCAATCAGACAGCACCGCATCGGCAATCAGACAGCACCACAGCACCAGTCTTTCTCTCCTTCCTTTTCACCTCTTCTGTCTTTCTCTCTCAATTCTGTCATTGATACATTTTCTGGAAGCATCTGCCTCTTTAAGCTGCTTCTCTGTTTATGCTGTAGGGGTTTGGTGTGTGTGTGAGATAGTAATTTCCTGTCTCCTGTCTCCTACCTGTAGCCTACCTCTAACATGTTGACCAAATAAGATTAAGATCATATTATTTGTCAATTGTACACAAGGTCCAAACAAAGTTTGACTTCTACTTTATCCCAACCCCTCTGAAAGACGCATGTCGAGGTTGGAGCAAGGGACTGTTATTTACACTACCAGTCAAAAGTTTGGACACACATCTAGTCATTCAAGGGTTTTTATTTATTTTATACATTGTAGAATAATAGTGAAGACATCAACATTATGAAATAACACATAAAATTATGTAGTAACCAGAAAAACCAGAAAATATATGTTATATTATTCAAAGTAGCCACCCTTTGCCTTGATGACCGTTTTGCACATTCTTGGCATTCTCTCAACCAGCTTCACCTGGAATGCTTTTGTAACAGTCTTGGAGGAGTTCCCACATATGCTGAGCACTTGGCTGCTTTCTTTCACTCTGCCGTCCAACTCATCCCAACCCATCTCAATTGGGTTGAGGTCAGATGATTGTGGAGGCCAGGTCATCTGATGCAGCACTCCATCACTATCCTTCTTGGTCAAATAGCCCTTACACAGCCTGGAGATGTGTTGGGTCATTGTACTGTTGAAAAACAAATTATTTGGCACTTAAGCCCAAACCAGATGGGACGGCGTATCACTGCATAATGCTGGAGTAGCCATGCTGGTTAAGTGTGCCTTGAATTCTAAATAAATTACTGACAGTGTCACCAGCAAAGCACCCACACATCATCACATCTCCTCCTCCATGCTTCATGGTGGGAACCACACATGCAGAGATCATCTGTTTTCCTACTCAGCGTCTCACAAAGGTACACAGTGTTTGGAACCAAAAACCTCAAATTTGGAATGTTCTTGAAATTTGTTTTGAAGTAATAATGGACTGTCATTTCTCTTTGCTTATTTCAGCTGTTCTTGCCATAATATGGACTTGGTCTTTTATCAAATTTTACCAAATCTTCTGTATATCCCCCTACCTTGTCACAACACAACTGATTGGCTCAAACGCATTAAGAAGGAAAGAAATTCCACAAATTAACTTTTAACAAGGCACACCTGTTAATTGAAATGCATTCCAGGTGACTACCTCATGAAGCTGGTTGAGAGAATGCCAACGGTGTGAAAAGTTGTCAAGGCAAAGGTTGGTTACTTTGGAGAATCTCAAATATAAAATATATTTTGATTCAAAATGGCAATACTCCGATTGCTGGCTCACCTCTAACCACTAGGGTTAACAGAACCCTCCTGCCGTGTGTGTGTGTGAGCAAATTGTGAATATAACTGTTCTGAGGTTTGATACAGGAGGGAGGAGATAACTATTAGTCAAGTTGGCAGCAAGACTACCACCATCTCATTGTTATTCCATTGAAGTTATTTTCTCTCCCCATTTTCTCCTATCCTCCCCTTTCTCTCCTCTCCTCCCCTTTCACCTCTCCTCCCCCTTTTGCCTTTCCTCCCCTTTCCCCTTCTCCCCCCTACCCTCTCTAGGTGTTGAAGTATGCTCCTGAGGTGGGAGGTTATTCACGGCGTCAGACAGTTCGTGTCAGCTGGGCCCTAGAGGAGGTCCACTTGACGCACCACGAGCGCTGTGACTGTGTTTGTCCCTCCAGACCACCCCGCTGAGAGACAATGGGACAGGGGGACACAGCTCTGGGACTAACTGCTGTTTATATCTCCATCTCTCTCTCTCTGTAGCGCTCCCCTGCCATCCATCCACATACCAACCTGTTACAAACCTAGTCACCCACAGCCACCCATACCCCTCTTCTGGTCATGAACTGTGCCCTGCTTCCACCCAGCCAAAACCCAAATGTACCCCCCCCCCTCCCCCCGCCCACTGTCCGAGCCCCCAACATGGCTGACCCACTGAGGTATGACCCCCCCCACTGCCCGAGCCCCCAGCATGGCAGATGCACTGAGGTATGACCCCCCCCCCCCCCACTGCCTGAGCCCCCAACATGACTGATCCACTGAGGTATGACCCACCCCCCCCCCCTGCCCAAGCTCCCAGCATGATCCACTGAGGTATGACCCCCCCACTGCCCGAGCCCCCAACATGGCTGGCTGATCCACTGAGGTATGACCCCCCCACTGCCCGAGCCCCCAGCATGACTGATCCACTGAGATATGACCCACCCCCCCCTGCCCAAGCTCCCAGCATGATCCACTGAGGTATGACCCCCCCACTGCCCGATCCCCCAACATGGCTGATCCACTGAGGTATGACCCCCCCACTACCTGAGCCCCCAACATGACTGATCCACTGAGATATGACTCACCCCCCCCCCTTGCCCAAGCTCCCAGCATGATCCACTGAGGTATGACCCCCCCACTGCCCGAGCCCCCAACATGGCTGATCCACTGAGGTATGACCCCCCCACTGCCCGAGCCCCCAGCATGACTGATCCACTGAGGTATGACCCCCCCCCCCCCCCCACTGCCCAAGCCCCCAGCATGATCCACTGAGGTATGACCCCCCACTGCCCGAGCCCCCAGCATGATCCACTGAGGTATGACCCCCCACTGCCCGAGCCCCCAGCATGGCTGATCCACTGAGGTAATGAAGAGCTGTTCATGTGTATATCACAGGAAGTTGGTGGAAGGGCTCGTGTTAATGGCTGGAGCGGATAAGGTGGAATGGTATCAAATACACAGACCACATGTGTTTGATGCCATTCCATTCGTGCCATTCCAGCCATTATTATGAGCCATCCTCCCCTCAGCAACCTCCACTGGTGTGTATGTGTGTTTGTGTGTGTGTTCATACAGTGTCTAAGCCATTTTCTATGTTTTTCATGTTCATATTTGAACGTCCTTCTCCTGCAACCGTTTTTGTACAATCATTGGGGAAGGAGGATGGAGAGGCAGAACAACACTGCTAGCCCGATCACAACCACACACACGTACCCCCCCCCCCCCCCTCCACCCGGCAGACCCAAGTTTCCCACTCCTCCCTAAAGACAACATTATTTATTTGCTTTTCCTGTGAAGTTCTGCTTTGTTCTGTGATGCTGTTGTTTTTCTCGCCCTCCTTCATTTGTCAAAAGGAGGGATACAGAGCCAGGCCGAGTTAAAAACAGTCTGCTTTTATTCCTCTCCACAAATATTCCCCCCTCCCTCCCTCTCCCCTGCTCCGACAGATCAAAGACGAATGTGTTTGGACCGGAACATTCCGCCCTACACGACGTTCCAATCATATCAACAGCCAAACCAGAAATGTTCCCAACGTGGAGAATCAGAATTGTACACCCCAAACGAAGAGCAAGATAATTGTTCATCCCATATGAAGAGAATTGTTCATCCCAAACGAAGAGCAAGATAATTGTTCATCCCATATGAAGAGAATTGTTCATCCCAAACGAAGAGAATTGTTCATCCCATATAAAGAGAATTGTTCATCCCAAACGAAG
>NC_048591.1:35523160-35570660 GCF_013265735.2 Oncorhynchus mykiss
TTCAGGTTATGTCGATATAGGACTCTTTTTACTGTGGATATAGATACTTTTGTACCTGTTTCCTCCAGCATCTTCACAAGGTCCTTTGCTGTTGTTCTGGGATTGATTTGTACTTTTCGCACCAAATTACGTTCATCTCTAGGAGCCAGAACGCATCTCCTTCCTGAGCGGTATGACGGCTGCGTGGTCCCATGGTGTTTATACTTGCATACTATTGTTTGTACAGATGAACGTGGTACCTTCAGGCGTTTGCAATTTGCTCCCAAGGATGAACCAGACTTGTGGAGGTCTACAATATGTGGAAGTCTTGGCTGATTTCTATTGATTTTCCCATGATGTCAAGCAAAGAGGCACTGAGTGTGAAGGTAGGCCTTGAAATGCATCCATAGGTACACCTCCAATTGACTCAAATTATGTCAATTAGCCTATCAGAAGCTTCTAAAGCCATTACATAATTTTTTGAAATTTTCCAAGCTTTTTAAAGGCACAGTCAACTTAGTGTATGTAAACTTCTGTCAGACTGGAATTGTGATACAGTGAATTATAAGTGAAATAATCTGTAAACAATTTTTTGAAAAATGACTTGTCATGCACAAAGTAGATGTCCTAACCGACTTGCCAAAACTATAGTTTGATAACAAGAAATTTGTGGAGTGGTTGAAAAACTAGTTTTAATGACTCCAAGCTGTGTATGTAAACTTTTGACTTCAACTGTATGTACTGTATTCTTCACATAGTCTATTCTAACATACACTGAGTGTACAAAACATTAAGAACACCTTCCTAATATACAGTTGCACCCCCTTTTGTCCTCAGAACTGCCTCAATTCATCAGGGCATTTACTCTACAAAATGCCGTAGGCATTCCACAGGGATGCTGGCTGGCCCCTGTTACCGCCAGTGCTTCTCACAGTTGTCACATTGGCTGGATGTCGTTTTGGTGGTGGACCATTCTTGATACACATGGGAACTGTTGAGTGTGAAAATCCCAGCAGCATTGCATTTCTTGAAACACTTAAACCAGTGCACCTGGCAACTACTACCATACCCTGTTCAAAAGCACTTAAATCTTTTGTCTTGCTCATTCACCGTTTGAATGGCACAGACATGCAATCCATCTCTTAATGCTTAAAAAATATGAAATCTGTCACTTCCCCTTCATCTACACTGATTGAAGTGGATTTAACAAGTGTCCTCCAAGAGGGTGGGTTGTGGATTGGTTAATAAAATGTAAATAAATGATGACATCAATAAGGGATCATAACTTTCACCGGGTCAGTCTGTCATAGCAGGCGTTCCTAATGTTTTGTACACTCATTTTCTTTTAGAAATGATACTGTCTATACACATCACGTATTTATAATGGATCGTTCTGACATTTCTTGATTATTATTTCTGTATTTGTATTGTTTTGCGAGACATTCCACTGTACTGTTTGTGCTACTAACAAGCATTTCACTGCACCTACTATAACAGATTTGTACACAACCAATAAACTTTGATTTGATGCACAACTGAACAACATGCACAAGTCACAACTGCGTTCTCATAGCTCTATAGTTCCTTTCTCCTCATGCATTACGTATGTATGTATGTATGTATGTATGTATGTATGTATGTACGATCACATGTTCTATTTGGATGTGTATCCCTGTGGCATCTCTCCATTACGCACATACATCCACACATTCTATTCTGGGCCAGTAACTCATCAGTCAGTTCACCAATAGCAGCTCTCTCTTCCCGTGTGGTACCGCCCTCATTGGGACAAGAGATGACAGTCATGGTGACTTCCTGTTTCTGTGGTTGCCATGACAGCCAGTTCCTGTGTTGTTATTGCTTGACAGCGTCTCCCCTGAAGCTAGCCCCGCCACGTATTTACCCATTATTCTAGGAAAGAGAAACTCTCACACTCATCCGTCTTTCCTAGAATGTCTTTCCTAGAATGCTGTTTCTGTCAGCAGCCTCATCTCTTTTCCAGAGGAGATGTAACAACACACATAACGCAGTGTTAACTCTCATTGCCTAACGGATGAAACTTTAGTCAGCAGTGTGAGTTGACTAAAACAGTGTACTCCTCTTGAGTGAGACCTCAGCTTGCAGCGTGTGTTTTTGTGTGTTTGCCTCTGTGACACAGAGACCTTAGTAACCCTCTTCTCAGAACTTGGCATAGGCATCATTCATTTGTTTGAGCAAATGAATACACAAGCACAAACGTATATGCACACACACACACACACACACACACACACATACAAACACCTGCAGATTGGTAAGTGAGTAGCATGGCCACGTCAAAAACTTCTCAAGTCATTCTCAGACCCGTGTTTCTCATCCCTTCTTGGGACAGTTTACCTCCTGCTGTTACCATGGAAACACTAAAGAAAAATGGCTCTAACCCCACTTTCTCTCTACCCTCCCATTTTCTCTCCCTCCCTCATTTCAGAACCTCTTCCCTCTTTATTTATCTCCATCTATCTTCATCTCTTCTCTCTGATCTTGTCCCTACTGTCCCCCAAGTCTCTGCTGCCTTGGGTTCCTGGATTTACCTTGGACATGTTACGTGGAGTGTGTGTGTGTGTGTGTGTGTGTGTGTGTGTGTGTGTGTGTGTGTGTGTGTGTGTGTGTGTGTGTGTGTGTGTGTGTGTGTGTGTGTGTGTGTGTGTGTGTGTGTGTGTGTGTGTGTGTGTGTGTCTACACATGTGCTTTCTAGCTAAAGCTGTGATGGTGTTCTGTAAGCTTCATGTATTTATGCACTAGTGAGTTGGCTATACTGCACACCCATATCTCATATTATGAGTCCCATTTTGTTAGTGTTGCGTTGCAGTTAGCTGTGTGTATCTGTAGCCAAGGGTTTGGCGAGACTCCAGAGTCATTTTTGCAGAAATTCAGCGCTTAATGCCAAGTATTAAACGCCCAGGGACCGAGGAAGCTGAGGAAGTTGGTAACAGATAATTGTAGTGGAAAGAATTTAGGGGGAGAGGTAGGAATCATTGGGAAAGAGCTGGACAGTAACCATTACTGTAAGGTCTACTAAATGTGTTGTATTCGGTGCACGTGACAAATACACATTTTATTTTGAAAGAGTGACGGAGGAAGAGAGAGGGAAGGGAGTGAGGAAGAGAGTGGTAGTAAAATAATCTAGTGATATGACTTCAGTTAACCACTGATGCAGAGACTAATAGTAATAATTAATAATTATATATTCCCTCTCTCTACCTCATCCTCTCTACCTCATCCTCTCTACCTCATCCTCTCTACCTCATCCTCTCTACCTCATCCTCTCTACCTTCCTCCTCGTCCTCTCTCTCTCTCCCTCCCTCTCATCCTCTCTACCTTCCTCCTCGTCCTCTCTCTCTCTCCCTCCCTCTCATCATCTCTACCTCCCTCCTCGTCCTTCCCATCATCTTCTCTCTCTCTCTCCCTCATCCTCTCTCCCTCACTTCTCGTCCTCTCTCTCGCTCTCATCCTCTCTCTCTCTCCTTCATCCTCTCTCTCCCTCATCCTCTATCCGTCACTTCTTGTCCTCTCGCTCTCTCCCTCTCCATCATGCTCTCTTATCTCCCTCCCATTTTTCTCCCTCATCCTCTCTCAATTTCAATTCAAGGGGCTTTATTGTCATGGGAAACATATGTTTACATTGCCAATGCAAGTGAAGTAGATAATAAACAAAAGTGAAATAAACAATAAATATTAACAGTAAACATTATACTCACAGGAGTTCCAAAATAATAAAGACATTTCAAATGAAATATTATGTCTATATAGAGTGTTGTAACGATGTGCAAATAGTTCAAATACAGAAGGCACTCTTTTGGCAACAGGTCACAAATCTTGCTGCTGTTATGGCACACTGTGGTATTTCACCCAGTAGATATTGGAGTTGATCAAAATTGGATTTGTTTTCTAATTCTTTGTGGATCTGTGTAATCTGAGGGAAATATGTGTCTCTAATATGGTCATACATTTGGCAGGAGGTTAGGAAGTACAGCTCAGTTTCCACCTCATGTTGTTGACAGTGTACACATAGCCTGTCTTCTCTTAAGAACCAGGTCTGCCGGCCTTTCTCAATAGCAAGGCTATGCTCACTGAGTCTGGACAGAGTGATGAAGATGAGTCATCCTCACCCTCCTCCCACGAGTGATGTCATTATCCCTTCTAACATGGCTTGTGCATCTCTCTCTCTCTCTCTCTCTCTCTCTCTCTCTCTCTCTCTCTCTCTCTCTCATGCTCTCTCCCTCCCTCATGGTCTCTCTCCCTCCCCTCTCCCAATGTATGTCCTTCCCTCTCCCCCTCTTCCTCTCTCCCGCTCATGCTCTCTCTCCCTCATGCTCTATCTCCCCCTCCCTCATGGAATCTCTCCCTCCCCTTTCCCTCTCTCACTGTCTCTCCCTCCCCGCTCTCTTTCTCCCCCCCCATTTCTCCCTCTGCCCTCTCTTTCTCTCCCTCATCCTATCTCTCTCTACATTATAGAACAGCTTTGATCTGGGTATGAATATTCAATTAGCACTATTAAATAATAGAGGCAGTGGTATGTATGAATCTAAAGACACTTTATTTCAAAATCTGGGTTTCTAAGAGGCTCATATGGAGTTAATGAGAACAGGACAGAGGTGAGAAAGAGCCTGGAGCAACAGTCATGGAGTTGGTTCATTTTTTATGATGTGATTCAGCTTTGTGTGCGTGTGCGTGAGCTAAAGCTGTTCGGGTGGCATAGCAACCTCAGCTCATCTGAGACTCAGGGACGATTCAATTACCTGAATTACCTGATGCTTTGCCTTAAAAAGATTACACAGACACACATTAAAAAGCTGAACATGGCACACACACCAGTGTTACATTTAAAGAGATTAAAAGCTTTGCTTTATGAGTGACAATCTCTAATCTAGTTGATTTTGTGTGGAGACTCTTAGTTCTGTCAGTTTTTACATTTAAATGAATTTGTGACACACACAGAAACCACACATCTTTTGCGTCAGTGATGGTTAGGAGGGGACTTTGTGGCTTTGCTGTCAAATAAGGACTCGCAACAAAATATGCATTTGAATAGTATGCAGAAAAACAAGATACATACTCCAAAAAGGTACATTTTGACTTTGTACTCATGCTTATGTGGTCTGATTACCCCAAACTCTATCCTCTCCAACCCTAACCCTCCCCCCCTCCCTCCCTCCCCCAAGCCTAACCCCTCTGTTGCCAACCCCTCTGGACAAAGAGAAGGAACAGTACAGTACAGAGACTGAAAAACAACTTGTATTGATATATTTAATCTACTGCTCAGAGCAAGGTGGTGGTGGTGGTGTGCTCGCATGCGTGTGTGAGCGAGGCCTGTCGTGTGACCCCTCATCTAGGAACTTGAGGCAATCAGAGAGAAAAGGTGGTGAAACAGGAAACACATGGCAGCGGGAGCTCCAAGTCTCACCTCACAGACCCCAACACACAATGCAGATTTGATCTTACACCTTCACCCTAAATACTCCTCTGGTGCTCTATAAAACCACAGCATTACAGCACTTCTCTCTGCTGTCCAGCACTTTACAAATATCCTCTCATGTTGTCCTAGTTTACAGTGGTTTGCAGAAGAGGATGTCTTCTTTAATTGACCCCCCCATAAACGTAACAGACATATACAGTTGAAGTCTGAAGTTTACATACACCTCAGTCAAAAACATTTAAACTCAGTTTTTCACAATTCCTGACATTTAATCCTAGTAAAAATGCCCTGTCTTAGGTCAGTTAGGATCACAACTTTATCTTAAGAATGTGAAATGTCAGAATAATAGTAGAGAGAATTATTTATTTCAGCTTTTTTTCTTTCATCACATTCCCAGTGGGTCAGAAGTTTACATACACACAATTAGTATTTGGTAGCATTGCCTTTAAATTGTTTAACTTGGGTCAAACGTTTCAGGTAGCCTTCCACAAGCTTCCCACAATAAGTTGGGTGAATTTTGGCCCATTCCTCAGTGTAACTGAGTCGGGTTTGTAGGCCTCCTTGCTCACACACCCTTTCTCAGTTCTGCCCACAAATGTTCTATGGGATTGAGGTTAGGGCTTTGTGATGGCCACTCCAATACCTTGACTTTGTTGTCCTTAAGCCATTTTGCCACAACTTTGGAAGTATGCTTGGGGTCATTGTCCATTTGGAAGACCCATTTGCGACCAAGCTTTAACTTCCTGAATGATGTCTTCATGTTGCTTCAATATATCCACATAATTTTCCGTCCTCATGATGCCATCTATTTTGTGAAGTGCACCAGTCCCTCCTGCAGCAAAACATCCCCACAACATGATGCCTCCACCCCGTGCTTCACGGTTGGGATGGTGTTCTTCGGCTTGCAAGCCTCCCCCTTTTTACTCCAAATAATAACGATGGTCATTATGGTCAAACAGTTCTATTTTTGTTTCATCAGACCAAAGGACCATGTCCCCATGTGCAGTTGAAAAATGGAGTCTGCCTTTTTTATGGTGGTTTTATAGCAGTGGCTTCTTCCTTGCTGAGAGACCTTTCAGGTTATGTCGATATATGTATTACTGTGGTTATTGATACTTTTGTTCCTGTTTCCTCCAGCATCTTCACAAGGTCCTTTGCTGTTGTTCTTGGATTGATTTGCACTTTTCGCACCAAAGTACGTTCATCTCTAGGAGACAGAACGCATCTCCATCCTGAGTGGTATGACGGCTGCGTGGTCCCATGGTGTTTATACTTGCGTACTATTGTTTGTACAGATGAACGTGATACCTTCAGGCGTTTGGAAATTGCTCCAAAGGATGAACCAGACTTGTGGAGGTCTACAATATTTCTTTCTGAGGTCTTGGCTGATTTCTTTTGATTTTCCCATGATGTCAAGCAAAGAGCCACTGAGTTTGAAGGTAGGCCTTGAAATACATCCATGGGTACACCTCAAATTTACTCAAATGATGTCAATTAGCCTAAAGCCATGACATCATTGTCTGGAATTTTACAAGCTGTTTAAAGGCACAGTCAACTTAGTGTATGTATACTTCTGACTTACTGGAATTGTGATACAGTGAATTATTTTTATTTTTTTATTTTTATTTATTTCACCTTTATTTAACCAGGTAGGCTAGTTGAGAACACCTTTATTTAACCAGGTAGGCTAGTTGAGAACACCTTTATTTAACCAGGTAGGCTAGTTGAGAACAAGTTCTCATTTACAACTGCGACCTGGCCAAGATAAAGCATAGCAGTGTGAACAGACAACACAGAGTTACACATGGAGTAAACAATCAACAAGTCAATAACACAATAGAAAAAAAAGGGGGAGTCTATATACAATGTGTGCAAAAGGCATGAGGAGGTAGGCGAATAATTACAATTTTGCAGATTAACACTGGAGTGATAAATGATCAGATGGTCATGTACAGAGATATTGGTGTGCAAAAGAGCAGAAAAGTAAATAAGTAAAATAAATAAAAACAGTATGGGAATGAGGTAGGTGAAAATAGGTGGGCTATTTACCAATAGACTATGTACAGCTGCAAAGATCGGTTAGCTGCTCAGATAGCTGATGTTTGAAGTTGGTGAGGGAGATAAAAGTCTCCAACTTCAGCGATTTTTGAAGTTCGTTCCAGTCACAGGCAGCAGAGTACTGAAACGAAAGGCGGCCAAATGAGGTGTTGGCTTTAGGGATGATCAGTGAGATACACCTGCTGGAGCGAGTGCTACGGATGGGTGTTGCCATCGTGACCAGTGAACTGAGATAAGGCGGAGCTTTACCTAGCAAGGACTTGTAGATGACCTGGAGCCAGTGGGTCTGGCGACGAATATGTAGCGAGGGCCAGCCGACTAGAGCATACAAGTCGCAGTGGTGGGTGGTATAAGGTGCTTTAGTGACAAAACGGATGGCACTGTGATAGACTGCATCCAGTTTGCTGAGTAGAGTGTTGGAAGCCATTTTGTAGATGACATCGCCGAAGTCGAGGATCGGTAGGATAGTCAGTTTTACTAGGGTAAGCTTGGCGGCGTGAGTGAAGGAGGCTTTGTTGCGGAATAGAAAGCCGACTCTTGATTTGATTTTCGATTGGAGATGTTTGATATGAGTCTGGAAGGAGACCATCCAGGGTGGTGATGCTAGTTGGTTATGCGGGTGCAGGCAGCGATCGGTTGAAAAGCATGCATTTGGTTTTACTAGCGTTTAAGAGCAGTTGGAGGCCGCGGAAGGAGTGTTGTATGGCATTGAAGCTTGTTTGGAGGTTAGATAGCACAGTGTCCAATGACGGGCCGAAGGTATATAGAATGGTGTCGTCTGCGTAGAGGTGGATCAGGGAATCGCCCGCAGCTAGAGCAACATCATTGATATATACAGAGAAAAGAGTCGGCCCGAGAATTGAACCCTGTGGCACCCCCATAGAGACTATAAGTGAAATAATCTTTAAACAATTGTTTGAAAAATGACTTGTCATGCACAAAGTAGATGTCCTAACCGACTTGCCCGGCCAGCCAAAGGAGTGGAGACCAGACAGGGACAGATTCTATTGAACTACACTACCTGATCTGTGCTATAATTCACTCACAGTTCCCATTTCTGTACTTCAACTCGTCTGTATCTATGTACAGTACCAGTCAAAAGTTTGGACACACTATGAAATGTGCTATTATTCTACAATGTAGAAAGTAGTATAAATATAGAAAAAACGTTGAATGAGTGGGTGTTTCCAAACTTTTGACTGTTACTGTATATCTCAACTGGCTGACCTTATAGATATCATTCACACATATTTATCCATGTGCCGGTGTCACTGACCTGCAGATATTGCTATTGGGGTTGGGTTTCTGGTTCATTTCTGCCTGTTCCAAAAACAAGCGCAAGCCCTTCAGTGTTTGCAGTAAGCCTCAACCCTAAGCTTCCACCATGTTGCTGACACCATTCCAGTTCCTTCATTCCAGTTCCTTCATGGAGGATACAGTCTTTGGCTGTGAGTCATGTTTCCTGAACTAGGAGATAAAAGGGTTGTCTGAATTAGAGAGAAAGGTGTGTGTATGTGGAAAGGGGAGGGGGGTTGTGTTTGTGTTTCCTTGGGGGGGGGGGGGGGGGGGGGGGCGTGTGTGTTTATGTGGAGGAGGGGTGTGTGTTTATGTGGAGGGAGGGTGCATGTGTGTGTGTTTATGTGGAGGGCGAGGGGGGGGTGCATGTTTGTGTGTTTATGTGGTTGGGCGAAGGGGGGTGCATGTGTGTGTGTGTGTGTGTGTTTATGTAGAGACGGAGGGGAGGGTGTGCATGTGTGTGTGTGTGTTTATGTAGAGACGGAGGGGAGGGTGTGCATTCCTTCAAAGGAAGGACAGCAGGAAAAGGTCACGTCATTGTTCAGCCGTCTGCTTGTGAACAATTTATCAATTGTGTGTGTGTGTTGTGTGTGTTTGAAAGACACAAAGAGAGAGAGAAAGACACAAAGAGAGAGAGAAAGACACAAAGAGAGAGAGAAAGACACAAAGAGAGAGAGAAAGACACAAAGAGAAAGAGAAAGACACAAAGACACCGGCAGAAAGGTCAGGGAGGGAGGGCAGTTAAACACCCCCCCTGTCCCCGACGACAGGAAGTTGGAAAAGGACAGGGGGCAAAACAGGAAGCCGAGGAAAGTGAAGAAAGTTGTGTTATGGAAGACTGCAATCCCAAGAGTGTGTGTGTGGGTGTGAGGCCAGGAGAGAGGAGCTAATGGACAGAGTGATGAAGATGAGTCATCCTCACCCTCCTCCCGCGAGTGATGTCATCATCCCTTCTAACATGGCTTGTGCATCTCTCTCTCTCTCTCTCTCTCTCTCTCTCTCTCCCTCCCTCCCTCCCTCCCTCTCTCTCTCTCTCCCTCCCTCCTTCTCTCTCTCTCTCTCTCTCCCTCCCCCCGGTTAGTTCAGTCAGTGTGACTGCTTTAATTTCTCTTAATGAAGCTGGTTAGTGTCAGAGAGAGAACTCATACAGTACGCCAAGGTAAATGAATGTATTAAAGGTCACCAAGGAGTACTGATAACCCCTCCCACACACACTGTCAGGAGACCTCTCTCTTTCTCTCTCACACACACACACACACACACACACACACACACACACACATACACACACACACTGCCAGGAGACCTCTCTCTCACACACACACTGCCAGGAGACCTCTCTCTCACACATACACACTGCCAAGAGACCTCTCTCTCACACACACACGGCCAGGAGACCGCTCTCTCACACACACACACTGCCAGGAGGCCTCTCTCTCTCTCCCTCTCTCTCTCTCACACACACACACACACACAGGAGACCTCTCTCTCATACACACACACACACACTGCCAGGAGACCTCTCTCTCACAGACACACTGCCAGGAGCCCTCTCTCTCACACACACACACTGCCAGGAGACCTCTCTCTTACACACACACACACTGCCAGGAGACCTCTCTCTCACACATACACGGCCAGGAGACCGCTCTCTCACACACACACTGCCAGGAGGCCTCTCTCTCACACACACACTGCCAGGAGGCCTCTCCCTCTCTCCCTCTCTCTCTCTCACACACACACACACACATACACACACACGCACACACACATTCATTGCCAGGAGACCTCTCTCTCATATACACACACTGCCAGGAGACCTCTTTCACACACACACACACACACACGCACACTGCCAGGATATCTCTCTCTCTCACATACACATACCGTGCCAGGAGAGCTCTTTCTCTCACACATATACGCACACACACACTGCCAGGAGCCCACACACTTAATGTGTGTGTGTGTGTCTTAGAGGTCTCCAGGTTTAATGAATGTAAATTATTGTGAGACGAGGATGGACATAGACTAGTAAACACAAGAGCATGGCTGCTACTCTCTAGGTTGTGCCCCAGTAGGGCTTCACTGCTGTGCTGCCTGATGCAAGGCTGATGATTCAGAGGAAAGCCTTTACCATAGATTCCCATCTGACACACACCCTCTCACGGAAGAGATACTCAGAGATCATGAGATACTGTAAGTAGGCCTCTCTGATGTAAACGCATGAAAATCTCACACTTGGACCTGAGCTATAAAATATCACACACACACTCAGAGACTAATGGAGTTGCGCATATCTATATTTGATCAAGTATTTACCCCCTCCTGCAGTGTTACTGTCTCTGACTCTGAGTGACTGTTATATTGTTGTTGTAGCCTGGTATATCTAACCTGAATATAAACCAGTTTATTAGTATAATCCGTTGCGCTAGTTTAGGGTTGGGGTCTAGCTCTCCAGGAACAGGGTTGGAGAGCCCTGGTAGAGACTGACTCTGACTAATTGATTAGTGGAGACTGACTCTGACTACTAATATATTAGCTACCTAGAGCTACTTGGAACCCTACTAATCCACGACTGGTCTACCGACGTCACCGCACGAAGAGGCAAAAACAGACTTACCTCCATCACGACGTCCCTCAAAGGCCCTTCTGCTAACTAGCTAGCCCCGGTCTGATAACTGCTAGCTTGCTTTCCCCGATCTGCTAACTGCTAGCTTGCTAGCCCCAGTCTGCTAACTGCAGGCTTGCTTGTTCCGGTCTGCTAACTGCTAGCTTGTTATCACCGGCCTGCTAACTGTCTGAATCGCCGGGTCCCCAGCCAGCCCAACCACTCACTGGACCCATATGTTCACTTGGCTACGCATGTCTCTCTCTAATATCAATATGCCTCGTCCATTACTGTCCTGGTTAGTGATTACTGTCTTATTTCACTGTAGAGCCTCTAGCCCTGCTCAATATGCCTTAATATGCCTTAATATGCCATGTTGTTCCACTTCCTATCTCAGCCGCCAGTATTTATGCTGCAGTAGTTTATGTGTCGGGGGGGCTAGGGTCAGTTTGTTATATCTGGAGTACTTCTCCTGTCCTATTCGGTGTCCTGTGTGAATCTAAGTGTGCGTTCTCTAAAGTGTTGGTCCCATGTTTCATGAGCTGAAATACAAGATCCCAGGATCCCAGATCCCAGGATTCCAGATCCCAGATCCCAGGATCCCAGATCCCAGGATTCCAATAAGCACAACAAGCTTTTTTCCCCCCAGATGTTTATATCAATGTTAGTGAGCATTTGTCCTTTGCCAAGATAATCAATTTCCTATTTGCCAAAATAATCCATCCATCTGACCAGTGTGGCATATCAAGAAGCTGATTAAACAGCAAGATCATAACACAGGTGCACCGTATGCTGGGGACAATAAAAGGCCACTCTAAAATGTGCAGCTTTGTCACACAACACAATGCCAGAGATGTCTCAAGTTTTGAGGGAGTGTGCATTTGGCATGCTGACTACAGGAATGTCCTCCAGAGCTGTTCCCAGAGAATCTAATGTTCATTTCTCAACCATAAGCCGACTCCAACGTTGTTTCAGAGAATTTGGCAGTACGTCCATCTGGCCTCACAACCGCGACCGATTGTAACCACGTCAGCCCAGGACCTCCACATCCGGCTGCTTCACTTGTGGGATTGTCTGAGACCAACCACAGCTGATGAAACTGTGGGTTTTCACAAGCGGAAACATTTCTGCACAAACCATCAGAAACCGTCACAGGGAAGCTCATCTGCATACTCACCAGGATCTTGACCTGACTGCAGTTTGTCATCATAACTGATTTCAGTGGTCAAATAATCACCTTCGATTGCCACTGGCATGCTGGAGAAGTGTGCTCTAGACTGATGAATCCTGGTTTCAACTTTACCGGGCAGATGGCAGACAGCGTGTATGGCTTCTTGTGGGCAAGCAGTGCCCCATGGTGGCGATGGGGTCAGCGCATGGACAGGCATAATCTTCGGACAACGAACACAATTTATCAATGGCAATTTGAATGCACAGAGATACTGTGACGAGATCCTGAGGCCCATTGTCGTGTCATTCATCTGCCGCCATCACCTCATGTTTCAGCATGATAATGCACAGCCCCATGTCGCAAGGATCTGTACACAATTCCTGGAAGCTGAAAATGTCAAAGTATTGACTCAGGGGTGTCAATACACACATAAATGAGATATTTCTCTATTTCATTTTCAATAGGTTTGCCGAAATTTCTAAAACCATCTTTTAACTTTGTCATTATAGTGTGAGAATGATACATTTTCAATTCAGGCTGTAACACAACAAAATGTGGAATAAATCAAATCAAAGTCACGTGCGCCGAATACATAGGTATTATAGACCTTACAGTGAAATGCTGAATACAACAGGTATTATATACCTTACATTGAAATGCTGAATACAACAGGTATTATAGACCTTACAGTGAAATGCTGAATACAACAGGTATTATAGACCTTACAGTGAAATGCTGAATACAACAGGTATTATAGACCTTACAGTGAAATGCTGAATACAACAGGTATTATAGACCGTACAGTGAAATGCTGAATACAACAGGTATTATAGACCTTACAGTGAAATGCTGAATACAACAGGTATTATAGACCGTACAGTGAAATGCTGAATACAACAGGTATTATAGACCTTACAGTGAAATGCTGAATACAACAGGTATTATAGACCTTACAGTGAAATGCTGAATACAACAGGTATTATAGACCGTACAGTGAAATGCTTACTTACGGGCTCTAAGCAATAGTTCAAAAAAAGTATTAGGTGAACAATAGGTAAGTAAAGAAATAAAACAACAGTAAAAAGACAAGCTATTTACAGTAGCGAGGCTATTGAAGTAGCTAGGCTACATACAGACACATACAGACACCTACTTAAACGCACCAGAATACAATATTTAACTAAGTTAAATCAAACCCTAAAATGTACCATAACCAGTAACCAAATAAACAAACCACTTTTATCAGCAAAAAACAAACTACACCAAAACTCACTACTATAATGGTTCAGATGACAAAATTACTCAGAGACTCACGTTTACATCTCAATAAAACAAATCATCATCTGCTTGCCCCTGTTACAGATGTCTACGTATCAGGGGAAAAGCTCAAATAACCAAATTCAACCTAGCTAATTTCCCGAAACATATGCAGTTATGTTTTTCTATAGAGGCTTTTCAACTTTAAATACCCTAACATGGTTTCACACAATGGAAACAGTGCTCAAATTCACTGGTGTTACATAAACAATCAAACCCGGAATCAACAACCATCAGAATCCATTATCACCATGTTTTACGATTCAGACATCCAGTCTCCCTTTCTCATAGCCTAATACAGTCCAAATAAACGCCACAAATCTATGATGCCCAACTAGCGAATCAGCTGCTCGTTTTTAGCATCTTTCCTGACTATCCTGACGACTCACAAACTACTTTTAAAAATGTATATGGACATTTTTATCAACTTCTGAAAAGTGACTCAAAACAATAATGCACGCATTTTCCTTCTAAAAGACAAACAATTTTCTCTGTTACCCCCAGTCACAACATAATTTGTGCATTGCGAGTGATGTCATCAACAAGCGCTCAACCTCGACCCAATCCGTTTTATTTATTTATTTATTTTATTTATTTTACCTTTATTTAACCAGGTAGGCAAGTTGAGAACAAGTTCTCATTTACAATTGCGACCTGGCCAAGATAAAGCAAAGCAGTTCGACAGATACAACAACACAGAGTTACACATGGAGTAAAACAAACATACAGTCAATAATAAAGTATAAACAAGTCTATATACAATGTGAGCAAATGAGGTGAGAAGGGAGGTAAAGGCAAAAAAAGGCCTTGGTGGCAAGGTAAATACAATATAGCAAGTAAAACACTGGAATGGTAGTTTTGCAATGGAAGAATGTGCAAAGTAGAAATAAAAATAATGGGGTGCAAAGGAGCAAAATAAATAAATAAATTAAATACAGATGGGAAAGAGGTAGTTGATAGGGCTAAATTATATGTGGGCTATGTACAGGTGCAGTAATCTGTGAGCTGCTCTGACAGTTGGTGCTTAAAGCTAGTGAGGGAGATAAGTGTTTCCAGTTTCAGAGATTTTTGTAGTTCGTTCCAGTCATTGGCAGCAGAGAACTGGAAAGAGAGGCGGCCAAAGAAAGAATTGGTTTTGGGGGTGACTAGAGAGATATACCTGCTGGAGCGTGTGCTACAGGTGGGAGATGCTATGGTGACCAGCGAGCTGAGATAAGGGGGGACTTTACCTAGCAGGGTCTTGTAGATGACATGGAGCCAGTGGGTTTGGCGACGAGTATGAAGCGAGGGCCAGCCAACGAGAGCGTACAGGTCGCAATGGTGGGTAGTGTATGGGGCTTTGGTGACAAAACGGATTGCACTGTGATAGACTGCATCCAGTTTGTTGAGTAGGGTATTGGAGGCTATTTTGTAAATTACATCGCCAAAGTCGAGGATTGGTAGGATGGTCAGTTTTACAAGGGTATGTTTGGCAGCATGAGTGAAGGATGCTTTGTTGCGAAATAGGAAGCCAATTCTAGATTTAACTTTGGATTGGAGATGTTTGATATGGGTCTGGAAGGAGAGTTTACAGTCTAACCAGACACCTAAGTATTTGTAGTTGTCCACGTATTCTAAGTCAGAGCCGTCCAGAGTAGTGATGTTGGACAGGCGGGTAGGTGCAGGTAGTGATCGGTTGAAGAGCATGCATTTAGTTTTACTTGTATTTAAGAGCAGTTGGAGGCCACGGAAGGAGAGTTGTATGGCATTGAAGCTTGCCTGGAGGGTTGTTAACACAGTGTCCAAAGAAGGGCCGGAAGTATACAGAATGGTGTCGTCTGCGTAGAGGTGGATCAGAGACTCACCAGCAGCAAGAGCGACCTCATTGATGTATACAGAGAAGAGAGTCGGTCCAAGAATTGAACCCTGTGGCACCCCCATAGAGACTGCCAGAGGTCCGGACAACAGACCCTCAGATTTGACACACTGAACTCCGTAACGACTTTCAATTAATTGTAAATAATTGTTGTTTGATAAACCACACCTAATTTATCACATTTGTTCAAATCTTGAATTATAATTTACAACACCAACCAATATCTCTAAATTCGCTAATTTTATAAAAACATTTCGATGGGCATAAATCGTAATTGTCTCTTCGTTATTATTTAGAATCCATTTTGATTTTTAAGTAACTGTCTCGTCTTTGACTTGGCATTTTAATTACGACTCTATTCCCAATACGTTATTCACTTGTCTAATTAAAACTTCTAATAATCCATATGTGAGTGTACCCCTTTAAGATATCTTGTCTCTGGTAACAGGGAAATCCCCTTAACCCAAACTTTTACTACAACAACGAAACCTAATAATTATGATAATCCCTTCACATCATTCGTTTTAAATCCCTCGATGTTTCATGTAACTCATTCAGTCTATCTTCAAATTGTCGTCCCAAAATATTTTATACACTGTCATACCCTCAAACCACTGTGATAAACGTGCACTGTCCCTTTAAGATAAGACATTTACTTGTTCCCCGTAATGAAAAACAGATTGTGTTTTTAGAATACGTTAACTTCTTGTTCGAATTCACTGGCGTTACCTAACCAAAAATCAATACTCTGGAAAACAATCACAACTTTTTACGATTAAACTATTCTTACCTATTTTATAGTCCAAAGCATTGCACTATATAGCCACATTGAATGCCTAGCAATTCCGTTGCTAGCTGTAGCATCTTTTCAGACTATCCTTACGATATTTAGCTCCTTTTTAAAAAAATGTATTTGGAACTTTTAGCCACTTTTGAAAAGTAACTCTAAGCTATAATGCACGCATTTTCCCTCTAGATGCCACAACCCATTTTCTCTGTTTAAATTTATCGTATATCCGTCGATTCATAAAAATATAACCTCCTGGTTATCGTATCTCTCCGCTATTCCCTACATTTAACTTTAGGTGACTTTTCTGTCTGACTATGTGTGTGTCTCTTTTATGGAAATCTTATCAATAGCTTTGACTGTTGAATCAGATATTAGGTCTTACCTTACAACTATAAGCCAAGGGGTTGTAAATCCCTAGTTAATATCTTATTTTCCGGTTGTGTCAGAGGGCTTTTAAAGAACGCTAATAATCGTTATCTCACGCCACTATTTCTTAGGCTTCCCTCTCGCATGGAACCCCTTGTCTATAGATTTGGCTTTTATCCCATTCCTCTAGATGTTGGTTCCATCTCCTCCTTATTTGGATATTTCAGTAGTATTTGTTGAATCGGAACGATGATCAATACTGCCACAATTCAAATGACCATTCCAGTTATCTTGAGCATTCCCTTCCTGTCTCCCCACGTCCTATCCCCCAGCACCTATTTAATATCCCGTCTTAATCTCGGGCGAATATGCCTCTCATGATTAAGTTTATTTTATTTACGGTAGTGCACATTACCACAGGTTATTTTCGAACCTGCTCAGTGTATATCAGTTATACAAAACCCAGTGTATGTTGGTCATACAAAACCCCGTGGGAATAGCAAAGCTCCCATTATTGATGAATTCTAAAATTTTTAGAACATCAATCAAAGAACTCAAATCCCTCCAGAATCGAGGATATAGGCTACTAACCTTGCCGCCGACTGGGAAAAGCATTGTTCGTTGGATCTAGTCACCGTACCTGCCGTCTGGGGTGTATACCGGCCTGTTTTTTAACCTCAATTTAGGGGCCAAGTCTTAAATAACGGGACCAGACCCGCTCTTGCACGATTTTACCGGCGTACGACCTCCAGATGGCAGAGACGGGTATTTTAGATCCCGGTTCGAAGGACTAATTGTTGCAGGAATTTAATTCCTCTGTTTTAATACCCAATTAAAATTAAACACTCTGTCAATTCATAAAAATTTGTATGACCCTTATTTTATAGAAATGTACAGAGCCCGGTCTTAACCTCTTGACCCTCTGGGGGCAGTATTTCATTTTTGGATGAAAAACGTTCCCGTTTTAAACAAGATATTTTATCACGAAAAGATGCTCGACTATGCATATAATTGACAGCTGTGGAAAGAAAACACTCTGACGTTTCCAAAACTGCAAAGATATTGTCTGTGAGTGCCACAGAACTAATGCTACAGGCGAAACCAAGATGACTTTTCATACACGAAGTGAGCCAGATTTTGAATGCGCAGATTTTGTTCCAATGTCTCCTTATTTGGCTGTGAATGCGCAAGGAATGAGCCTACACTTTCTGTCGTTTTCCCAAGGTGTCTGCAGAATTGTGACATATTTGTAGGCATATCATTGGAAAATTGACCATAAGAGACTACATTTACCAGGTGTCCGCTCGGTGTCCTCCGTCAAAACTATTGCA
Source organism: Oncorhynchus mykiss (assembly GCF_013265735.2). Classification (NCBI taxonomy): domain Eukaryota; kingdom Metazoa; phylum Chordata; class Actinopteri; order Salmoniformes; family Salmonidae; genus Oncorhynchus; species Oncorhynchus mykiss. The sequence continues at coordinate 35,541,387 of NC_048591.1, forward strand.
TAATCTCCAGGTGCGTGCATTTTTCCATTTTGTTCAGAGGAGAAACCAAACTGCCACGAGTGATTTATCATCGAATAGATATGTGAAAAACACCTTGAGGATTGATTCTAAACAACGTTTGCCATGGTTCTGTCGATATTATGGAGTTAATTTGGAAAAAAGTTTGATTGAATGTTTTTTCTTAGCCAAACGTGATGAACAAAACGGAGCGATTTCTCCTACACAAATAATATTTTTGGAAAAACTGAACATTTGCTATCTAACTGAGAGTCTCCTCATTGAAAACATCCGAAGTTCTTCAAAGGTAAATGATTTTATTTTAATGCTTTTCTTGTTTTTGTGAAAATGTTGCCTGCTGAATGCTAGGCTTAATGCTATGCTAGCTATCAATACTCTTACACAAATGCTTGTGTAGCTATGGTTGAAAAGCATTTTTTGAAAATCTGAGATGACAGTGTTGTTAACAAAAGGCTAAGCTTGTGAGCCAATATATTTATTTCATTTGCGATTTTCATGAATAGTTAACGTTGCGTTATGCTAATGAGCTTGAGGCTATAATTACGCTCCCGGATACGGGATTGCTTGTCGCAACAGGTTAAAGTCAAATAGCAGCCTTTATTCTCGAGAGTACTGAATACGATACAGTTTACCACAGGTTATAAACTGAAAATGACGTCATCTCCGTTCCAGTACAAAGGCTGTATCTCAAGCCTTCCCACATCCGTCTCCCTACCAATTTAATATAATTTACGGCTGAGCCAAGGTTTTCCGGTGTAGATAAGCATTCTAGCCAGTCTGAAGATTTAGTTAATTCATTCCTACCAAGGAACAGACCGTCATTGTTCTAATCCTTGATTCATTCACACACATTATATTCAGTACTAAGATTAAGAAAAAAAATTCATACATATACAGTAACATAATAGTATTCTGATTAGTACATATACAGTAACATAATAGTATTCTGATTAGTACATATACAGTAAAATAATAGTATTCTGAATAGTCAATCCTGATTGAAATCTATACATAATTAGTCATCATTGATAAAAATTCCCTTAACAGGGATACAATGCACATAGCCCGGTTACCCAATGTGCGGGAGCACTGGTTGGTCGGCCCAATTGAGGTAGTATGTACATGAATGTATAATTAAAGTGATTATGCATATATGATAAACAGAGAGTAGCAGCAGCGTAAAAAGAGGGGTTGGGGGTGGCACATAATGCATATAGTCCGGGTAGCCATTTGATTACCTGTTCAGGTGTCTTATGGCTTGGGGGTAAAAGCTGTTGAGAAGCCTTTTTGTCCTAGACATGGCACTCCGGTACCGCTTGCCATGCAGTAGTAGAGAGAACAGTCTATGACTGGGGTGGCTGGGGTCTTTGACAATTTGTAGGTCCTTCCTCTGACACCACCTGGTGTAGAGGTCCTGGATGGCAGGCAGTTTAGCCCCAGTGATGTACTGGGCCGTACACACTACCCTCTGTAGTGCCTTGCGGTCAGAGGCCGAGCAATTGCCGTACCAGACAGTGATGCAACCATGCTCACGATGTTGCAGCTGTAGAACCTTTTGAGGATCTCAGGACCCATGCCAAATCTTTTTAGTTTCCCGGGGGGAATAGGCTTTGTCATGCCCTCTTCATGACTGTCTTGGTGTGTTTGGACCATTCTAGTTTGTTGTTAATGTGGACACCAAGGAACTTGAAGCTCTCAACCTGCTCCACTGCAGCCCTGTCAATGAGAATGGGGGTGTGCTCAGTCCTCCTTTTCCTGTAGTCCATAATCATCTCCTTGGTCTTGGTTATGTTGAGCGATAGGTTGTTATTCTGGTATAATGCGGCCAGGTCTTCTACCTCCTCCCTATAGGCTGTCTCGTCATTGTCGGTGATCAGGCCTACACTGTTGTGTCGTCTGCAAACTTAATGATGGTGTTGGAGTCGTGCCTGGCCATGCAGTCATGGGTGAACAGGGATTACAGGAGGGGACTGAGCACGCACCCCTGGGGAGCTCCAGTGTTGAGGATCAGCGTGGCAGAGGTGTTGCTACCTACCCTCACCACCTGGGGGCGGCCCGTCAGGAAATCCAGGATCCAGTTGCAGAGGGAGGTGTTTAGTCCCAGGATCCAGCATACAGCAGGCTCTGAGACCTGCAGCAACAGACAGCTTCACATTAACATACAGCAGGATCGGAGACCTGCCAGTAGACCTGTGATTGTCTCCACCCCCCTCCAGGTGTCAGCCATCTTCCCCATTATCTCCTGTGTATTTATACCTTTGTTCTCTGTTTGTCTGTTGCCAGTTTTTGTTTCGTCAAGCCTACCAGCATTTTCCCCTCTGCTCCCGTCTTTCCTTTTTACCAGATGTATTGTTTTCCAGGTGTTGACCATTTTGCCTGCCCTGACCCTGGGCCTTCCTGCTTTCCTGTGCCTTTGCCCCATCTATCTGGATTACTGACCTCTGCCAACCCTGACCCCAAGCCTGCCTGCCATCCTGTAGATTTGCCCCACCTATCTGGATTACTGACCCCTGCCTGCCCTTGACCTGTCTTTTCCCTGCCCCTGTTGGATGAAGGACCAGGAAGACCCTCAAGTAATCCCTCAGGGAAGTGAAAGGAGCCATGAGGGTCCTCTTGTCTGCAGCTGTCAATGCTCTCAATACAACACACTTGAATAGCAATAAATGTATCCAAATGTCTCTTCAGTGTCTCTCGGCCTGTAAGGCTACACACTTGTGGCCATTTTGGCATTGGGCTGCTGTTTATAAAGGATTGACTGTGTGATGTCGTAATGTTGATTATGACATCAAACTGTACCCTGCAGTGGATGATGTAATGGATCCACAGTCTGGGCACACTGCTTTCCTTTTTGGCTGCTATTTTAATTGTCTCAACTAGACCACCCTCATACACACACAAAAAATGTAATGTATTGTTCAGAATGACCAAAGCTTTTGGATTCTATTCCAACTGTAAAGATGTTTGTCCTCAAACCTTTCCCATAGGGTTTAACCTGATGACGGGTTAGGGTTCCCTTTTGGGATGACCCCTCCCACATTCAGCTGGAACGTGACGCATGGAACGCAAAAATATTCTTAGAAATATTTAACCTCCACACATTAACAAGTCCAATACCTCAAATGAAAGATAAACACCTTGTTCATCTACCCAGCATGTCGGATTTGTTAAATGTTTTACGGCGAAAACACACCACATATTTATATTAGACCACCACCGAAACGAAGACAAGAGGCAGCCATTTTGTCCCAGAAAATATAAAATTATAAAAGCAGGATTAAAAAATAAATCATTCACTAACCTTTTGAAAATCTTCATCAGATGACAGTAATAGGACATGTTACACAGTAAAAAAAAATGTTTTCAATAATATGCCATTTATATCCATAAATGTCCATTTACATTGAATTCATGTTCAGAAAATACTCAAAAATGAGTTCTGAGACGGCGCTCAGATATAAGCAATATTTCTCCGCTATGTTGGAGTCAACAGAAACACACAATTTCAGCATAAATATTCCCTTACCTTTGATGGTCTTCGTTCAGAATGTACTGGAAGGGTTCATACTTACCCAAAACATCGTTTGGTTTCAAGTCTTGTGTCTTTGTATTAGCATCTGCTAACAATATCAGCTGAAATGCACCCAAAATGTCCTCTGGTCCGGAAAAGTTGCGCATCAAAACTTCAAAATTACATATTATATGTCGACTAAACAGGTCAAACTAAGTGCAGAATCAAGCTTTAGGATGTGCTAAACATACAAAACAATTTTCAATTCAACCGGTCATTGTTAGTTCTCCTCCGGAGTGCTGGAACAAAGGAATGGCTGGGACCAATTCGCGCCCTAACGCACAGGTATTTTCTCACGGCACTCACTCAATTCACTCCCATAGGGCCAATTCTCGCGGGATTTGAACGATTAAATGCTCTACTGAATGAGGACATCTAGTGGAAGACATAGAAAGTGTCCCCAGATCCATAGCTGGTTGGGAAGGGTGGGGGCGATCACGTCAAAGTTGCCCCAACATTCATGACCACAAAACTAGTGGAAGAATGCCTGCCCTGTGAGTTCTGCTATACTTCCAGACATAATTCCAACGGTTTTAGAAGCTTTAGAGTGTTTTCTATCCAATAATAATTATCATATGCATATATTAGCAATGTTTGACAGATTTTTTTTCAGTTTACTATGGGCACGCAATTCCTCCAAAGGGGGCAGTATTCTGCCTAGCCCAAATGGTGGAATGTTGAATTACTCCGGCATTCTAAGCGTTGCTTTGTTTGGTCAGCTACAAAATCATTTTCAGGAGTAGAGTTTGTCTACACGTTCTAAGACTGATGACACAACAATGCACACTCTTCATGTCAAGCCAAATGCCAGTGTCATTCATCGGGTGTGTTAATAAATTCCATCTGGAGTGCCAGAATGCGGTCTGGGCGTTAGTAAATTCAGAGCATTTTTTAGATTGTCCATTTGTAAATTTAGAGCATTTCTGAATGCTCTGGCTGAGGAGTAGGGTAGATCCGAGCGTTCTGATCACAAGCACATAAGCTAACCCAAGCTAACTGGTTAACGTTGGCTATCTTGCTAGCTATTTCCAGACACATAATGAGGGAACAGCTCACTCTGACCATTTTATTCACCCCAACAGAGCTGGTTAGGCTGTTTTTATGTGTTCCAGAGCGTTGGTGACTGCAACTGTACTTGTGGTAACAATTGAATTGCACTATTTTGCCGACGTTTACTGACACGGTGGTTGATTCATCTTAAATTCATCAGTTATTCTGCGCTCTGCTACACTCAGACGAGAGTGCTCTGAAACCAGAGTGAATTAACGAACGCACCCATGTAAATATAATTTTGATTCTAAACCATTGTGAGTGTACTTGATCTCTATGAAAACGGGCATAGTGATATGGTTGTCCCTCAATTACCCAGCTTGCCCCTGAATCAGCCATTATATCTGACACAGCAACCCGAATAACACCATGCTTTATTGAAATAAATTGTCATTCGTGTGTGTGTGTGTGTGTGTGTGTGTGTGTGTGTGTGTGTGTGTGTGTGTGTGTGTGTGTGTGTGTGTGTGTGTGTGTGTGTGTGTGTGTGTGTGTGTGTGTGTGCATACATGTGTGCATGTGTGTTTTTGCACTACTATTAATATATATAAGTGTGTGTACTGAGTAAGGGTGACACATGGTTTGACTAAGGGTGTTAGACAGGGCCGCTGCCATATATCCACCCAGCTGTTGCCGCGGTGATTTGCAGTTTCTGGGAAACCATAAACATCCGGATGGAGAGACATGTTGCCTTTCAAGCGTGGCAAATTGCATTTGTCAGTGTGTAGGAATGTGTAGCCAGTGTGTGTTCGTGTCTGTATTGGAGTTCTCAAGGGCATCCTCTTGGCAAAGATGAGAGCAAGGTACAGTTGAAGTCTAAAGTACATACACTTAGGTTGGAGTAATTACCACTCCACAAATGTCTTGTTAACAAACTGTAGTTTTGGCAAGTGTGTTAGGACATCTACTTTGTGCATGGCACAAGTAATTTTTCCAAAAATGGTTTACAGACAGATTATTCCACTTAAAATCCACTGTATCACAAGTCCAGTGTGTCAGAAGATTACATACACTAAGTTGATTTTGCCTTTAAACAGCTTGGAAAATTACAGAAATTGATGTCATGGCTTTAGAAGCTTCTGAAAGGCCAATTGATATCATTTGAAGGAGGTGTACCTGTGGATGTATTTCAAGGCCTACCTTCAAACTCAGTGCCTCTTTTCTTGACATCATTGGAAAATCAAAATAAATCAAGACCTCAGAAAAAAATGGAATTCCTCCACAAGTCTGGTTCATCTTTGGGAGCAATTTTCAAACGCCTGAAGGTACCACGTTCATCTGTACAAACAATAGATGAACATACTTTGGTGCGAAAAGTGCAACTCAATCCCAGAACAACAGCAAAGGACCTTATGAAGATGCTGGAAGAAACAGGTACAAAAGTATCTATATCCACAGTAAAACTAGTCCTATATCGACATAACCTGAAAGGCCACTCAGCAAGGAAGTCGCCTCTGCTCCAAAACAGACATAAAAAAGCCAGACTACGTTTTTGCAACTGCACATGGGGACAAAGATCATACTTTTTGGAGAAATGTCCTCTGAAATGTCTGATATGTCCGATGAAACAAAAATAGAACTGTTTGGCCATAATCACCATCGTTATGTTTGGAGGAAAAATGGGGAAGCTTGCAAACCGAAGAATACCATTCGAACCGTGAAGCACGGGGGTGGCAGCATCATGTTGTGGAGGTGTTTTGCTGCAGGAGGGACTGGTGCACTTCACAAAATAGATATTGTGGAAGGCTACACGAAACGTTTGACCCAAGTAAAAAAATGTAAAGGCAATGCTACCAAATACTAACTGACTGTATGTTAACTTCTGACCCACTGGGAATGTGATGAAAGAAATAAAAGCTGAAATAAATCATTATCTTTAATATTACTCTGACATTTCACATTCTTAAAATAAAGTGGTGATCCTAACTGACCTAAAACAGGGAATTTTTACTCTGATTAAATGTCAGGAATTGTGAAAAACTGAGTTCAAATATATTTGGCTGAGGTGTATGTAAACTTTAGACTTCAACTGTGTCTGATTGTCTGATGTGCGCAAACAGGTCCAAGAGATCGTTAATCGCTGTTGTTCCATTGGCTTTGTGGGCCCTTTGGGAGGTGTTGGAGCTAACGGTCGATTAGCCACTGTCAGGGTTCTAATCCAGAACATTGTTCAACATTCAAACACATAGACTATCAGTGAGGGCCGAGGGCCACAGTGAACTCCTCCAAACCTCTAGATACGACTTCAAATAAGTATCTCTGGAATCAATTTAAACCCAAGCACAGGAGCTGTATCTGTACAATATCTACAGTGTTATTGATCAAGTGTGTCACATGGGGGAGCCTGGCAGCCTCAGGTACAGTTATAGACCGGAATGCCCTATGACACTGTGCAGTGACACTGGACAAATTACTTTAACAGGTATTGGAACTGTGCTGTGGTAAAGTGAACGTTATTGAGTCTCGTGGGAGGCCTGTACCCTTAATAGTGTGGAATTTGTTTGTTCTAATAACTGATTTAGAATCAGGCTTTCCTACCATGGTGCTGACCTTCACTAAAGTAAGCTTAATAAAATACCTGACCCTAGACCAGAGAATGGTAGCTGTACATTCAATTTGTATAGCTATTTGGGGTGTAAATATATGTTAAAGAATGTATATTTCCCGGTAAGTCGCCTATAGAAGATGAGGATAAGAACCTCCTCTGAGCGACACACACTCTAAAGAGAAGTCCTCATCTGTTTTTTGGGCCTACTGTAAGTTGCTTATAGGCAGCCAAAACAGAAAGAGGAATGAGGACAGAGACCTACTAGAGCAGCACAGCCCCCTCAAGATTCTGAGCCTGCCTGGCAGTGTTGATCCTACAAAGCTGCTAATGAGAACCTTGACGACCTTGTACCTTGCTGGTGGGGTGCCCTCACCCAAGTAGTGGCAGTGCTGGCAACACTGGCTGCAGTAACCCATGGGTAGGGGGACACACTCTGACATTCAGAGAGGGGGCATATTATTGTGACCCTGGTGGTACAAAATTATCAAAGGTCTGACTGCACAGAGATGCTTGGGAAAATGGTCACAACGGGGGATCAGTGTGTGTGTGTTTCAGGGGAAGGGGGTGTATCTGATCTCCATCACCTAGGACTTGACAAGGGTTTTCTCAAACAGCTGTAACTGTACATGCATTCATAAATCAGTTATTTCTTGAGTTGGGCTCTGGAATGCAACCACTGTTGCATCTGAGCTTATGGTTGATTGTGGGGGAAAGGGGTTCATTGTGTAAGTGCGTGTGTGCGTGTGCATGCGTGCATGTGTGCATGTGTGCATATCCCACATCTGTTGCTAGGTGGTAATGATGTTAGGGACAATATAGGATGAATCACAATAATTGTTTACTAAAATAATATTACTAAAATAATAAATGCAATGGCAATCCTAGTTACAGGTAAAAATCCTTTGCATGAACGGTCAACATAATTATGCATATTTATTGTTAATGATGGAAATTAAGATACGCAATATTTTTGAACATGTATTTTTATAATAGCTAAATGCTATAGCTAAATGCTGTGTGCTCTTTTCGAAGAATGGATCCTGGCCGTTCGGGGGGCCTAGGGATCCGGGGAAACGGGGATAGTGAGGGACTTTAGCGGCTGGAATAGTGGAGAACATTTGGAGGGTTACTTAGTAGCAATGCAAATATCATGGTACAGCCATATGGACACTCAATCACTTATGAGCAATAGATTTGAAACTTGAATCTCATTACGGTAAATGGTGAAATAAGTATAGCCAGTTATAATTGTAAAGGGTTAGGAGATAATAAGAAAGACAAACAATGTTTATCTGGCGTAAAGAGAAGGAATGCAATATCTGTTGTTTACAGGAAACTCATTCAACAATTTTAGATGAAGTTGTGTGGGAAAAGGACTGGGGGGAGGTGAAAAAAACTCAAAAGTGGTGATGATATTAATTAACAGTAATTCTGATCCGAATGTGCAAATGTTCCAAATAGATCCTCAAGGTAGATGGATGAATTTAAATATGTTATTGGACCATTAACACATATGGCTCATTAACCTATACGGACCACAAAATGATGATCCACATTTCTTTGAAAATATATATAATAAATGATCAACCATACAAGCAATACAAGACCATTATTATGGTGGGAGATTATAATACTCTTCTAAATACCTCAATGGACCGTAAAGGAAATCACACTACAAACTATCACCCTCATGCTCTTAAGGAAATTACAAATGTCATGGATATATTGGAACTGGTGGATATATGGAGGCTTCAATATCCTGACCTAGTGAGATATACATGTACAATGAGGAATTCAACGACAAAATACTTATCCCATTTTTTTTAACCATTGCCCCCACCACAAGGTGTATAAAAAACAACAATAAATAACACAAAAATAAGTTAATAGATACAAAACAAAAATGTGAAGAACATAAATCAATCAACTGTAATCAGCACATGTAGTGTGTGTGCATGGACTTTGCAGATCTATTTTTCACATATGCATCACATAGTATTTGTTTTACAGTCCTTCTTTGGGGGGGGGGGGAGAATTGGCATCTCCTCCTCTTGTCTGCCCCAGCTGCAGCCTCATGTGGATCAGGACAAGATTCAGCCCCCTGAACAGCTTTCTCAAGCGCTCCAGAGGCTGATGTATGGAGGCGGTGCTCCCTTCTTTGAATGTGTGGGGTTACAGGTGCCTTTCCCATCTACTCCGATGAACACCCTCCTCTTGTTCCGCTTATCAGGCATCCAGGTTAGGGTTGATTTTGTAGGCATTGGCATTGTATGAGAACACATCCTACACGTCTTGCTCTCAGAAAAATTGAACAACCTCTTTGCTCGCTTTGAGGACAATGCAGTGCCAGTGACACGGCCCGCAACCAAAACCTGTGGGCTCTACTTCACCAAGGCCAATGTGAGTAAAACATTTAAATGTGTAAACCATTGCAAGGCTGTCGGCATCCCTAGCCGCGTCCTCAGAGCATGCGCAGACCAGCTGGCTGGTGTGTTTACGTACATATTCAATCAATCCCTATCCAAGTCTGCTGTTCCCATATGCTTCAAGAGGGCCACAATTGTTCCTGTTCCCAAGAAAGCTAAGGTAACTGAGCTAAATGACTATCGCCTCGTAGCACTCACTTCTGTCATCGTGAAGTGCTTTGAGAGACTAATCAAGGATCATATCACCTCCACCCAACCTGATACTCTAGACCCACTCCAATTTGCTTACCGCCTCAATAGGTCCACAGATGATGCAATCACTATCACACTGCACACTGCCCTAACCCATCGGGACAAGAGAAATGCCTATGTAAGAATGCTGTTCATCGACTACAGCTCAGCATTTAACACACTAGTATCTTCCAAACTCGTCATTAAGCTCGAGACCATGGGTCTCGACCCCACTCTGTGCAACTGGGTCCTGGACTTTCTGACGGGCTGCCCCCCAGGTGGTGAGGGTAGGTAACAACATCGGCACCCAACTGATCCTCAACACTGGGGCCCCACAAGGGTGTGTTCTCATCCCTCTCCTGTACTGCCTGCTCACCCATGACTGCGTGGCCATGCACGCCTCCAACTCAATCATCAAGTTTGCAGACAACACTACAGTGGTAGGCTTGATGGTCCAAAATGAAGCCTGGCCCTAAATGTCATTTGCTTTGGGGTGACAGTGAGAGAACCGTTAGGGTGAGAAGCACAATTAGACCTCGGGTACGTTCCTGAGGTCCTCCCAATCTGTGCAAGCCTAACCTTGACCGTGTGGCATTAACCCTTAACAGTTTATCAGGGTTTTTTGATCTCACAGATTACAACGACATCTCTCCCCATAAGAATAAATGGCCTGCTCCTCTAGAGTCAACCTGAAGCCTATGTGGGTTACAAATGCCTTATGAACCTGTCTTTAATGACAGTCCATCAGGACACTATGATGTCTACCTGTGTCGATTCTAAGCTTCCTGAAGCAACCGGAAGTGGTTAAAATTACCCTAAAAGTGTTTTTCCATACCCAACCTGCAGTTTGATAGAAATAGTGCATTCAACCCTGTGTAAATCTGTTACGGTGCGTGAATGAGGACCCAAAAGCGAATTAACTTTAAACAGAGCTTCTTTAATTACCAAACATAGGTAGGCTCAGACGGACCGGCAGATTCCGACAGGACAAGACAAGGTTACAGCAAACATGACGACAGTCTGGTTCAGGCATGAAACACAACAAACAAGAATCCGACAAGGACAGGAACAAAAACAGAGAGAGATATAGAGGACCTAATCAGAGGGAAAAAGGGAACAGGTGGGAAAAGGGGTGACGAGGTGGTTAGGAGGAGACAAGGCACAGCTGGGGGAAAGAGGGGGAGAAAAGGTAACCTAACAACGACCAGCAGAGGGAGACAGGGTGAAGGGAAAGGACAGAGACAAGACACAACATGACAGTACATGACAGTACCCCCCCACTCACCGAGCGCCTCCTGGCGCACTCGAGGAGGAAACCTGGCGGCAACGGAGGAAATCCTCGATCAGCGCACGGTCCAGCACGTCCCGAGAGGGAACCCAACTCCTCTCCTCAGGACCGTACCCCTCCCAATCTACGAGGTACTGGTGACCACGGCCCCGAGGACGCATGTCCAAAATTCTACGGACCCTGTAGATGGGTGCGCCCTCGACAAGGATGGGGGGGGGGGGGGAGACGAGCGGGGGCGCGAAGGACGGGCTTGATGCAGGAGACATGGAAGACCGGGTGGACGCGACGAAGGTATCGCGGAAGAAGAAGTCGAACTGCGACAGGATTAATGACCCGAGAAATACGGAACGGACCAATGAACCGCGGGGTCAACTTGCGAGAAGCCGTCTTAAGGGGAAGGTTCTGAGTGGAGAGCCAAACTCTCTGACCGCGACAATATCTAGGACTCTTAGTTCTACGCTTATTAGCAGCCCTCACAGTCTGCGTCCTATAACGGCAAAGTGCAGACCTGACCCTCTTCCAGGTGCGCTCGCAACGTTGGACAAAAGCCTGAGCGGAGGGGACGCTGGACTCGGCGAACTGAGATGAGAACAGCGGAGGCTGGTACCCGAGGCTACTCTGAAAAGGAGATAGCCCGGTCGCAGACGAAGGAAGCGAGTTGTGGGCGTATTCTGCCCAGGGGAGCTGTTCTGACCAAGACGCAGGGTTGCGAAAAGAAAGACTGCGTAAGATGCGACCAATAGTCTGATTGGCCCGTTCTGCTTGACCGTTAGACTGGGGGTGAAAGCCGGAAGAGAGACTGACGGAAGCCCCAATCAAACGGCAAAACTCCCTCCAAAATTGAGACGTGAATTGCGGACCTCTGTCCGAAACGACGTCTGACGGAAGGCCATGAATTCTGAAAACATTCTCGATGATGATTTGTGCCGTCTCTTTAGCAGAAGGAAGCTTAGCAAGGGGAATGAAATGAGCCGCCTTAGAGAACCTATCGACAACCGTAAGAATAACAGTCTTCCCCGCTGACGAAGGCAGTCCGGTGACAAAATCTAAGGCGATGTGAGACCACGGTCGAGAGGGAATAGGAAGCGGCCTGAGACGGCCGGCAGGAGGAGAGTTACCGGACTTAGTCTGCGCGCAGACCGAACAAGCAGCCACGAAACGACGCGTGTCATGCTCCCGGGTGGGCCACCAAAAACGCTGGCGAATGGAAGCAAGCGTACCCCGAACGCCAGGGTGGCCGGCTAACTTGGCAGAGTGAGCCCACTGAAGAACGGCCAGACGAGTAGGAACGGGAACGAAAAGAAGGTTCCTAGGACAAGCGCGCGGCGACGGAGTGTGAGTGAGCGCTTGCTTTACCTGCCTCTCAATTCCCCAGACAGTCAACCCGACAACACGCCCCTCAGGGAGAATCCCCTCGGGGTCAGTGGAGGCTACTGAAGAACTGAAGAGACGAGACAAAGCATCAGGCTTGGTGTTCTTAGAGCCCGGACGATAAGAAATCACGAACTCGAAACGAGCGAAAAACAGCGCCCAACGCGCCTGACGCGCATTAAGTCGTTTGGCAGAACGGATGTACTCAAGGTTCCTATGGTCAGTCCAAACGACAAAAGGAACGGTCGCCCCCTCCAACCACTGTCGCCATTCGCCTAGGGCTAACCGGATGGCGAGCAGTTCGCGGTTACCCACATCATAGTTACGTTCCGACGGCGACAGGCGATGAGAAAAATACGCGCATGGGTGGACCTTGTCGTCAGAGAGGGAGCGCTGAGAAAGAATGGCTCCCACGCCCACCTCTGACGCGTCAACCTCGACAACGAACTGTCTAGAGACGTCAGGTGTAACAAGGATAGGAGCGGATGTAAAACGATTCTTGAGGAGATCAAAAGCTCCCTGGGCGGAAACGGACCACTTAAAGCACGTCTTGACAGAAGTAAGGGCTGTGAGAGGAGCTGCCACCTGACCGAAATTACGGATGAAACGACGATAGAAGTTCGCGAAGCCGAGAAAGCGCTGCAGCTCGACGCGTGACTTAGGGACGGGCCAATCAATGACAGCCTGGACCTTAGCGGGATCCATCTTAATGCCTTCAGCGGAAATAACAGAACCGAGAAATGTGACGGAGGAGGCATGAAAAGTGCACTTCTCAGCCTTCACAAAAAGACAATTCTCTAAAAGGCGCTGGAGGACACGTCGAACGTGCTGAACATGAATCTGGAGTGACGGTGAAAAAATCAGGATATCGTCAAGGTAAACGAAAACAAAGATGTTCAGCATGTCTCTCAGGACATCATTGACTAATGCCTGAAAGACAGCTGGAGCGTTAGCGAGGCCGAAAGGAAGAACCCGGTATTCAAAGTGCCCTAACGGAGTGTTAAACGCCGTCTTCCACTCGTCCCCCTCCCTGATGCGCACGAGATGGTAAGCGTTACGAAGGTCCAACTTAGTGAAAAACCTGGCTCCCTGCAGGATCTCGAAGGCTGAAGACATAAGAGGAAGCGGATAACGATTCTTCACTGTTATGTCATTCAGCCCTCGATAATCTATGCAGGGGCGCAGAGACCCGTCCTTCTTCTTGACAAAAAAAAACCCCGCTCCGGCGGGAGAGGAGGAGGGGACTATGGTACCGGCGTCAAGAGCTACAGACAAATAATCTTCGAGAGCCTTACGTTCGGGAGCCGACAGAGAGTATAGTCTACCCCGGGGGGGGGGTGGTTCCCGGAAGGAGATCAATACTACAATCATACGACTGGTGTGGAGGAAGAGAGGTGGCCCTGGACCGACTGAACACCGTGCGCAGATCGTGATATTCCTCCGGCACCCCTGTCAAATCACCAGGCTCCTCCTGTGAAGAAGAGACAGAGGAAACAGGAGGGATAGCAGAAATTAAACATTTCACATGACAAGAGACGTTCCAGGAGAGGATAGAATTACTAGACCAATTAATGGAAGGATTATGACAAACTAGCCAGGGATGGCCCAAAACAACAGGTGTAAAAGGTGAACGAAAAATTAAAAAAGAAATGGTTTCACTATGATTACCAGAAACAGTGAGGGTTAAAGGTAGCGTCTCACGCTGAATCCTGGGGAGAGGACTACCATCCAGGGCGAACAAGGCCGTGGGCTCCTTTAACTGTCTGAGAGGAATGTCATGTTCCCGAGCCCAGGTCTTGTCCATAAAACAGCCCTCCGCCCCAGAGTCTATTAAGGCACTGCAGGAAGCTGACGAACCGGTCCAGCGTAGATGGACCGACAAGGTAGTGCAGGATCTTGAAGGAGAGACAGGAGTAGTAGCGCTCACCAGTAGCCCTCCGCTTACTGATGAGCTCTGGCCTTTTACTGGACATGAAGTGACAAAATGACCAGCGGAACCGCAATAGAGACAGAGGCGGTTGGTGATTCTCCGTTCCCTCTCCTTAGTCGAGATGCGGATACCTCCCAGCTGCATGGGCTCAGCACCCGAGCCGGCAGAGGAAGATGGTAGTGATGCGGAGAGGGGGGCAACGGAGAACGCGAGCTCCTTTCCACGAGCTCGGTGACGAAGATCAACCCGTCGCTCAATGCGAATAGCGAGTTCAATCAAGGAATCCACGCTGGAAGGAACCTCCCGGGAGAGAATCTCATCCTTTACCTCTGCGCGGAGACCCTCCAGAAAACGAGCGAGCAAAGCCGGCTCGTTCCAGCCACTGGAAGCAGCAAGAGTGCGAAACTCAATAGAGTAGTCTGTTATGGATCGATTACCTTGACATAGGGAAGACAGGGCCCTGGAAGCCTCCTCCCCAAAAACAGATCGATCAAAAACCCGTATCATCTCCTCCTTAAAGTCCTGATACTGGTTAGTACACTCAGCCCTTGCCTCCCAGATTGCCGTGCCCCACTCACGAGCCCGTCCAGTAAGGAGAGATATGACGTAGGCGACACGAGCAGTGCTCCTGGAGTAAGTGTTGGGCTGGAGAGAAAACACAATATCACACTGGGTGAGGAACGAGCGGCATTCAGTGGGCTCCCCAGAGTAACACGGCGGGTTATTGATTCTGGGCTCCGGAGATTCGAAAGCCCTGGAAGTGGCCGGTGGATCGAGGCGGAGATGGTGAACCTGTTCTGTGAGGTTGGAGACTTGGGTGGCCAGGGTCTCAACGGCATGTCGAGCAGCAGACAATTCCTGCTCGTGTCTGCCTAGCATCGCTCCCTGGATCTCGACGGCTGAGTGGAGAGGATCCGAAGTCGCTGGGTCCATTCTTGGTCGGATTCTTCTGTTACGGTGCGTGAATGAGGACCCAAAAGCGAATTAACTTAAACAGAGCTTCTTTAATTACCAAACATAGGTAGGCTCAGACGGACCGGCAGATTCCGACAGGACAAGACAAGGTTACAGCAAACATGACGACAGTCTGGTTCAGGCATGAAACACAACAAACAAGAATCCGACAAAGACAGGAGCAGAAACAGAGAGAGATATAGGGACCTAATCAGAGGGAAAAAGGGAACAGGTGGGAAAAGGGGTGACGAGGTGGTTAGGAGGAGACAAGGCACAGCTGGGGGAAAGAGGGGGAGAAAAGGTAACCTAACAACGACCAGCAGAGGGAGACAGGGTGAAGGGAAAGGACAGAGACAAGACACAACATGACAGTACATGACACTATTTTTAAAACAAGCCATAGAAAGTTGGTGGCAATTTCAATTTAATTCACAAAAAAACAGGAACAAATAATACAACAAACGCTGTGGTTAAACTCAAATATGCTAATAGATTTGAATAAGTATGATTTTTGCTAATTATATAATAAATAAGACTGGCGGAGTTATGTCACACATGCAGCTAACAAAAATATATGGAAATGTCTGCTCTACCCAAAAGAGGAAAGTGGAAAAAACTATATACCCGTTTCATTTAAGGATGAAAACAATTGACAACTGTGCCATATAGACTGCAAAGTAGTTGGGAAGAGATGTTCGATTTAAAATTTGAAACTAAATTATTTAACAAAATTCTTGCAACCAATAGAATGTTATATATATATATTTACATTTGAAGTCGGAAGTTTACATACACCTTAGCCAAATGCATTTACATTCAGTTTTTCACAATTCCTGTCATTTATTCCTAAAAAAAAAAGAAAAAGTACAAATTCACTGTCTTAGGTCACTTAGGTCACAACTTTATTTTAAGAATGTGAAATGTCAGAATAATAGTAAAGAAGGTGATTTATTTCAGCTTTTATTTCATTCATCACATTCCCAGTGGGTCAAACGTTTACATACACTCAATTAGTATTTGGTAGCATTGCCTTTAAATTGTTTAACTTGGGTCAAACGTTCGGGTAGCCTTCCATAAGCTTCCCACAATAAGTTGGGTAAATTTTGGCCCATTCCTCCTGACAGAGCTGGTGTAACTGAGTCAGGTTTGTAGGCCTCCTTGCTCGCACACACTTTTCAGTTCTGCCCACAAATTTTCTATAGGATTGAGGTCAGGGCTTTGTAATGGCCACTCCAATACCTGGACTTTGTTGTCCTTAAACCATTTTGCCACAACTTTGGAAGTATGCTTGGGTCCATTGTCCATTTGGAAGACCCATTTGTGACCAAGCTTTAACTTCCTGACTGATGTCTTGAGATGTTGCTTCAATATATCCACATAATTGTATCTCCTCATGATGCCATCTATTTTGTGAAGTGCACCAGTCCCTCCTGCAGCAAAGCACCCCCACAACATGATGCTGCCACCCCAAGCTTCATAGTTGGTATGGTATTCTTCGGATTGCAAGCCACCCCCTTTTTCCTCCAAACATAACGATGGTGATTATAGCCAAACGGTTCTATTTGGTCTATCAGACCAGAGGACATTTCTCCAAAAAGTATGATCTTTGTCCCCATGTGCAGTTGCAAACCGTAGTCTGGCTTTGTATGGCGGTTTTGGAGCTGTGGCTTCTTCCTTGCTGAGCGATCTTTCAGGTTATGTCGATATAGGACTCGTTTTACTGTGGATATCGATACTTTTGTACCTGTTTCATCCAGCATCTTCACAAGTTCCTTTGCTGTTGTTCTGGGATTGATTTGCACTTTTCGCACCAAAGTACATTCAACTCTAGGAGACAGAATGCATCTCCTTCCTGAGCGGTATGATTGCTGCGTGGTCCTATGGTGTTTATACTTGCATACTATTGTTTGTACAGATGAACGTGGTACCTTCAGGCATTTGGATTTTGCTCCCAAGGATCAACCAAACTTGTGGAGGTCTGCAATATTTTTCTGAGGTCTTGGCTGATTTCTTTTGATTTTCTCATGATTTCAAGCAAAGAGGCACTGAGTTTGAAGGTAGGCCTTGAAATACATCCACAGGTCCACCTCCAATTGACTCAAATAATGTCAATTAGCCTATCAGAATATTAAATAAATATTCCATGCTGTTTAAAGGCACAGTCAACTTAGTGTATGTACACTTCTGACCGACAGGAATTGTGATACAGTGAATTATAAGTGAAATAGTCTGTAAACCATTTTTGGAAAAATTACTTGTGTCATGGGAGGAGTTGAATTGAGCTGAAGGTTGGGACTGGATTGTGTTCAGAGATAGATGGGAGGAGTTGAATTGAGCTGAAGGTTGGGACTGGATGGTGTTCAGAGATAGATGGGAGGAGTTGAATTGAGCTGAAAGTTGGGACTGGATGGTGTTCAGAGATAGATGGGAGGAGTTGAATTGAGCTGAAGGTTGGGACTGGATGGTGTTCAGAGATAGATGGGAGGAGTTGAATTGAGCTGAAGGTTGGGACTGGATGGTGTTCAGAGATAGATGGGAGGGGTTGAATGGAGCTGAAGGTTGGGACTGGATGGTGTTAAGAGATAGATGGGAGGTGTTGAATGGAGTTGAAGGTTGGCAATAATAACAACTAATAACAACAAGATAACTAATGTAAAATATAGTGTCCATAAAACCTATATAGGTTCAGAACCTTTGTGAAGGAAATAGATGGGAGAGGTTGAGGTTCGAGGAAGGACAGGAGTGAAAACAAACAAATGATAACTATTGTTAAAATAGACTGTCCGTAAAATGTATAGAGTATGTATAAGCTGGAAGAAGAAGTGCTGTTGTTCACTAGTTTACTCCAATTAGGGGAGGTAAGGTTAGAAAGTAATAATGTAAAATATGTGTATGTTTGTATGTATGAATTTATGTATGCATGAATTTATGAGTATGTATGCAGTGGTCTAAGGCGCAGCGGTCTAAGGCACTGCATCTCAATGCAAGAGGCGTCACTACAGTCCCTGGTTCGAATACAGGCTGTATCACATCTGGCTGTGATTGGAACTCTCATAGGGCGGCGCACAATTGGCCCAGTGTCATCCGGGTTTGTCCTGGTTAGGCCATTATTGTAAATAAGAATTTGTTCTTAACTGACTTGCCTAGTAACATTAAGGTACAAAATAACAATCATTCTTACAGTCCACAGGTCATCTTCAGATTGTGTTTGTGTGTGCTGGGTTGAAGGTGGTGGTGGTTGTGTTAAAAGCCTGTTAATTCATTAGCACCATCTCTCTGTCTTCTTCCCTCCCCATCCTCTCTCCCTCCCTTCTTGAGGAACCTGTCATCTTCTCTGACCCAATCTTCTCCATCCCCATCTAGATCACACAGAGAAACCGATTTATAGTATCTAGCCTAAATACCAGAAACGGAGTAAGCTGATTTTAATATCAGAAATACATTCAGCTGGTCTAACTACCAGAAATAGATTCAGCTGGTCTAAACACCAGAAACAGATTCAGCTGGTCTAACTACCAGAAATAGATTCAGCTGGTCTAAACACCAGAAACAGATTCAGCTGGTCTAACTACCAGAAATAGATTCAGCTGGTCTAAACACCAGAAACAGATTCAGCTGGTCTAACTACCAGAAATAGATTCAGCTGGTCTAAACACCAGAAACAGATTCAGCTGGTCTAACTACCAGAAATAGATTCAGCTGGTCTAAACACCAGAAACAGATTCAGCTGGTTTAAATACCAAAAAGAGATTCAGCTGGTTGAATTACAAGAAACAGATTCAGCTGGTCTAACTACCAGAAATAGATTCAGCTGGTCTAAACACCAGAAACAGATTCAGCTGGTCTAAACACCAGAAATAGATTCAGCTGGTCTAAACACCAGAAACAGATTCAGCTGGTCTAACTACCAGAAATAGATTCAGCTGGTCTAAACACCAGAAACAGATTCAGCTGGTCTAAACACCAGAAATAGATTCAGCTGGTCTAAACACCAGAAACAGATTCAGCTGGTCTAAACACCAGAAATAGATTCAGCTGGTCTAAACACCAGAAATAGATTCAGCTGGTCTAAACACCAGAAACAGATTCAGATGGTTTAAATACCAAAAAGAGATTCAGCTGGTTGAATTACAAGAAACAGATTCAGCTGGTCTAACTACCAGAAATAGATTCAGCTGGTCTAAATATCAGAAAACTAACAAAATCCAGCAAACAAAACAATCCTGATTCAATCAATTGTATTCTTGATAAGCATTACATTCATTGAATTATAAGTTAGTGCTGGTTTGGAACAAATGTGTGCACACCCTGTGGCTCTTCGGGGCCAAGAAATAACTGACTTACAGATAGGCTACACTATAGATCAGAAACAGAAATCTAATGTTGTCTGCAACAAGAGTAAACATAACAACAGCTCAGAGATGCACAACTCAGAGATGAATGGATAAGTCTGGGAAACAAAGATAATTCATCTTATCAGATGAAAACATAACATTATCACTTTTTTTGTAAGAACATAGTAAATGGGACTGATTTTAATTAAGAAATGTTGCTTAATTAATTCGATTAATTAGGGTGTTTCTATTCCAAGAAAAACGAAAAACCCTCTGAGTTTCTGTTAGGATGGAACGGAAAATATGGCGCTGTACCACGTGACGTCGGGAGTAGGCTACAGTACTTTTTTTTACAGATTGTAATCTGAATAATGGCCTAAATAATATTTATAAAGGCCAAAACATTTGTTTCTGTTTTTAGAGGTAGACAAACGCTGGGCCAATTGTGCACAGCCCTATGGGACTCCCAATCACAGTTGGACGTGATACATAATAATACTAATACTTTTTGTTGTATTATTTGTTTTGTCTTTTCTGGTGGATTCAACTGAAATTGCAGCCAATCACAATTAAATAACACATCCTGATTAATATGGTTCAATTCTAAACAGAACATATTTGGAGACTGAGATACAGTAGAAATACTTACTTATTTTCCACCATAATTTGCAAATAAATTCATAAAAAATCCTACAATGTGATTTTCTGTATTTTTTTTCTCATTTTGTCTGTCATAGTTGAAGTGTACCTATGATGAAAATTACAGGCCTCTCTCATCTTTTAAGTGGGAGAACTTGCACAATTGGTGGCTGACTGGAAGGATTCCGGCGCCGACAGAGATGGCCGCCTCGCTTCGCGTTCCTAGGAAACTATGCAGTTTTTTGTTTTTTTACGTGTTATTTCTTACATTAGTACCCCAGGTCATCTTAGGTTTCATTACATACAGTCGAGAAGAACTACTGAATATAAGATCAGCATCAACTCACCATCAGTACGACCAAGAATATGTTTTTCGCGACGCGGATCCTGTGTTCTGCCTTACAAACAGGACAACGGAGTGGATCCTATGCAGCGACCCAAAAAAACGACTCCGAAAGAGAGGGAAACGAGGCGGTCTTCTGATCAGACTCCGGAGACGGGCACAGCGCGCACCACTCCCTAGCATTCTTCTTGCCAATGTCCAGTCTCTTGACAACAAGGTTGATGAAATCCGAGCAAGGGTAGCATTCCAGAGGGACATCAGAGACTGTAACGTCCTTTGCTTCACTGAAACATGGCTCACTGGAGAGACGCTATCCGAAGCGGTGCAGCCAACGGGTTTCTCCAAACATCGCGCAGACAGAAACAAACATCTTTCTGGTAAGAAGAGGGGAGGGGGCGTATGCCTCATGGCCAACGTGACATGGTGTGATGAAAGAAACATACAGGAACTCAAATCCTTCTGTTCACCTGATTTAGAATTCCTCACAATCAAATGTAGACCGCATTATCTACCAAGAGAATTCTCTTCGATTATAATCACAGCCGTATATATCCCCCCCCAAGCAGACACATCGATGGCTCTGAACGAACTTTATTTAACTCTCTGCAAACTGGAAACAATTTATCCGGAGGCTGCATTCATTGTAGCTGGGGATTTTAACAAGGCTAATCTGAAAACAAGACTCCCCAAATTTTATCAGCATATCGATTGCGCAACCAGGGGAGGAAAGACCTTGGACCATTGTTACTCTAACTGCCGCGACGCATATAAGGCCCTGCCCCGCCCCCCTTTCGGAAAAGCTGACCACGACTCCATTTTGTTGATCCCTGCCTACAGACAGAAACTAAAACAAGAGGCTCCCACGCTGAGGTCTGTCCAACGCTGGTCCGACCAAGCTGACTCCACACTCCAAGACTGCTTCCATCACGTGGACTGGGAGATGTTTCGTATTGCGTCAGATAACAACATTGACGAATACGTTGATTCGGTGTGCGAGTTCATTAGAACGTGCGTTGAAGATGTCGTTCCCATAGCAACGATTAAAACATTCCCTAACCAGAAACCGTGGATTGATGGCAGCATTCGTGTGAAACTGAAAGCGCGAACCACTGCTTTTAATCAGGGCAAGGTGTCTGGTAACATGACCGAATACAAACAGTGCAGCTATTCCCTCCGCAAGGCTATCAAACAAGCTAAGCGCCAGTACAGAGACAAAGTAGAATCTCAATTCAACGGCTCAGACACAAGAGGCATGTGGCAGGGTCTACAGTCAATCACGGACTACAGGAAGAAATCCAGCCCAGTCACGGACCAGGATGTCTTGCTCCCAGGCAGACTAAATAACTTTTTTGCCCGCTTTGAGGACAATACAGTGCCACTGACACGGCCTGCAACGAAAACATGCGGTCTCTCCTTCACTGCAGCCGAGGTGAGTAAGACATTTAAACGTGTTAACCCTCGCAAGGCTGCAGGCCCAGATGGCATCCCCAGCCGTGCCCTCAGAGCATGCGCAGACCAGCTGGCCGGTGTGTTTACGGACATATTCAATCAATCCCTATACCAGTCTGCTGTTCCCACATGCTTCAAGAGGGCCACCATTGTTCCTGTTCCCAAGAAAGCTAAGGTAACTGAGCTAAATGACTACCGCCCCGTAGCACTCACATCCGTCATCATGAAGTGCTTTGAGAGACTAGTCAAGGACCATATCACCTCCACCCTACCTGACACCCTAGACCCACTCCAATTTGCTTACCGCCCAAATAGGTCCACAGACGATGCAATCTCAACCACACTGCACACTGCCCTAACCCATCTGGACAAGAGGAATACCTATGTGAGAATGCTGTTCATCGACTACAGCTCGGCATTCAACACCATAGTACCCTCCAAGCTCGTCATCAAGCTCGAGACCCTGGGTCTCGACCCCGCCCTGTGCAACTGGGTACTGGACTTCCTGACGGGCCGCCCCCAGGTGGTGAGGGTAGGCAACAACATCTCCTCCCCGCTGATCCTCAACACTGGGGCCCCACAAGGGTGCGTTCTGAGCCCTCTCCTGTACTCCCTGTTCACCCACGACTGCGTGGCCACGCACGCCTCCAACTCAATCATCAAGTTTGCGGACGACACAACAGTGGTAGGCTTGATTACCAACAACGATGAGACGGCCTACAGGGAGGAGGTGAGGGCCCTCGGAGTGTGGTGTCAGGAAAATAACCTCACACTCAACGTCAACAAAACTAAGGAGATGATTGTGGACTTCAGGAAACAGCAGAGGGAACACCCCCCTATCCACATCGATGGAACAGTAGTGGAGAGGGTAGCAAGTTTTAAGTTCCTCGGCATACACATCACAGAAAAACTGAATTGGTCCACTCACACAGACAGCATCGTGAAGAAGGCGCAGCAGCGCCTCTTCAACCTCAGGAGGCTGAAGAAATTCGGCTTGTCACCAAAAGCACTCACAAACTTCTACAGATGCACAATCGAGAGCATCCTGGCGGGCTGTATCACCGCCTGGTATGGCAACTGCACCGCCCTCAACCGTAAGGCTCTCCAGAGGGTAGTGAGGTCTGCACAACGCATCACCGGGGGCAAACTACCTGCCCTCCAGGACACCTACACCACCTGATGTCACAGGAAGGCCATAAAGATCATCAAGGACATCAACCACCCGAGCCACTGCCTGTTCACCCCGCTATCATCCAGAAGGCGAGGTCAGTACAGGTGCATCAAAGCTGGGACCGAGAGACTGAAAAACAGCTTCTATCTCAAGGCCATCAGACTGTTAAACAGCCACCACTAACACTGAGTGGCTGCTGCCAACACACTGACACTGACTCAACTCCAGCCACTTTAATAATGGGAATTGATGGGAAATGATGTAAATATATCACTAGCCACTTTAAACAATGCTACCTTATATAAATGTTACTTACCCTACATTATTCATCTCATATGCATACGTATATACTGTACTCTATATCATCGACGGTATCCTTATGTAATACATGTATCACTAGCCACTTTATACTATACTATGCCACTTTGTTTACATACTCATCTCATTTGTACATACTGTACCCGATACCATCTACTGTATCTTGCCTATGCTGCTCTGTACCATCACTCATTCATATATCCTTATGTACATATTCTTTATCCCCTTACACTGTGTACAAGACAGTAGTTTTGGAATTGTTAGTTAGATTACTTGTTATTACTGCATTGTCGGAACTAGAAGCACAAGCATTTCGCTACACTCGCATTAACATCTGCTAACCATGTGTATGTGACAAATAAAATTTGATTTGATTTGATTTGACTAAATACTTTCTTGCCCCACTGTATAAAGAGAGAACAGAAAAATAGCGAGGGTTTTAGGGAGGCAATTCATGGTATTTGGGGACAAACAGGACATGCCAACATAATGTATTCCACATACTGACTCATATAGCCTGCCATACACAGCAGACAAATAAGGCCTCCTCCTCTGATGGTGAAAATTCTCTCTCCCTTTGGTCTCTCTCTCTCTCTCCTCCCCATCCATCTCTCTTGTTAACCCTTACTTCCCTTGTTCCATCTGTCCCCTCTCCTTTCCTCATTCCATCCATCCCGCTCCCCTTGTCTCTGGTCCAGGAGTCTGTTTTCTGCTGAAATCCAATCCCATCTCCTTTTAAACCCACTGTTCCATTTCACTTCCCTTTTGTCATACTGCAGCACACACTCTCACCCCTCCTCCCATGTGCTCTCCACACAAAACACACTTCCCTCCCACTACACACAATCTTTCTTCCCCCATTGTCATCCATGAGAGCCTCTCCAGGGTCATTACTGAGCTGAAAGAGAGAGATACACACACACAAACGCCAGAAGAGCCTGAACTCCAAGCAATCACTATGGGGTTTAACTAACACTGACCCTCCAATCACACTGACAAATACCACTAGAATAGTATACTGGCCAGGTCAGTCTGATATCTCCTGATCCAGGGCCTGTCTTCACAGCACATACAAATGCTCATACAAACGCTCCTAGAAATGCTCCTACAAACGCTCATCTGAAATATAGAGTAAACAAGCATTTTTTATAACGGGATGTAAATAAAATGCAGGAATATATTGACAGACTTTGATGATGCTAAAGTGTAAACATTAAACCAAAAAAACATAAAAATAATCTATGGTTTTCAAACATAGTTAAGAACCAGCCATGTCTCATTACAAATGTCATTGCCAACACTTGTAGTGAAGCCTGCCTGAGAAACATGGTTACCCTCCTTAAGTCCAACAGTGTGTGTGTGTGTGCGCGCGTTTGTGTGTGCCTGTATGTCTGTGTAATGTGTGATGTGTGTTGTGTGTTTGTGCCGGTGTGTGTGCCTGTATGTCTGTGTGATGTGTGATGTGTGTTTGTGCCGGTGTGTGTTGAGGTAAGGGTGGGCAAGGCAGCAGGAAAAGCAGATTGAAGCTGGATAGGCCTCAGATCCCTCAGATAACTAGTAGGACTGAATCCATTAGCCTGGTGTTACATCCATTAGACTAACGAGGGGCACGTTAACAATACACCGGAGCAACAGAGGGACATGGAGAGGTGGAAGGAGTGAGAAGAAAGAGGGGATTAATGCTGTTTACAGTATGCTGTATTGTTTGGATTCTGAAACGACTGGTCAGATACAAAGTATTCCCTTTCCTTTCCTGTCTGATCAGTTTTACTCAGATAACTGAGGAGGAGGACAAGAGGGAAGTTTTACTCAGATAACCGAGGAGGAGGACAAGAGGGAAGTTTTACTCAGATAACCGAGGAGGAGGACAAGACGGAGGAAAGAAAGAAGGCAGGCCTGTTCAGAGAGGAAATATATTTAATTCCTCCTCTTGCAAAGTAAGACCTTTAGGGAAATAAACTGAATCACAAGAGACATGTGAACAATAAGAACTATGTTGCCACGACGACAGCTAAATACAGAGCTGAACTCTGACCCTGGCTACAGAAAGAACAGAGCCAGAGAGTACTTCCATGATTCGTCTCTGTGTGTGCGTGTGTGTGTGTGCATGCATGCATATGTGTGTTTGTACCTGTGCTACATCAAACTCCAACTGCGAAAGAGGGCGAAAGAGAAAGGGTGGCAGAGAGAGAGAGAGAGAGAGAGAGAGAGAAAAGAATATGACATTTGCAACATCTTTATTATTTTGGAACTTTTGTGACTCTTTTTTTTGCAAGAGACTTACCTCCCTCACTAGCTTTAAGCACCAGCTGTCAAAGCAGCTCACAGATCACTGGACCTGTACATAGCTCATCTGTAAATAGCCCATCCAATCTACCTCATCCTCATACTGTATTTATTTATTTGCACCCCAGGATCTCAACTTGCACATTCATCTTCTGCACATTTTACCATTCCAGTGTTTAATTGCTATATTGTAATTACTTTGCCACCATGCCCTATTTATTACCTTACCTCTCTTATCCTACCTCATTTGCACATGCTGTTCATAGATTTTTCTACTGAATAGTTGATTGTATGTTTGTTTTACTTCATGTGTAACTCTGTGTTGTTGTTTGTGTCGAACTACTTTGCTTCATCTTGGCCAAGTTGCAAATGAGAACTTGTTCTCAATTGGAGTACCTGGTTAAATAAAGGTGTTCTCAACTAGCCTACCTGGTTAAATAAAGGTGTTCTCAGCTGGCCACCTGGTTAAATAAAGGTGTTCTCAACTGGCCTACCTGGTTAAATAAAGGTGTTCTCAACTGGTATACCTGGTTAAATAAAGGTGTTCTCAACTGGCCACCTGGTTAAATAAAGGTGTTCTCAACTGGCCACCTGGTTAAATAAAGGTGTTCTCAACTGGCCACCTGGTTAAATAAAGGTGTTCTCAACTGGCCTACCTGGTTGAATAAAGGTGAAATAAAAAAAATAAAAGTGTAATCTTTACAGTTAATTTTTTATTGTTTATTTCACTTTAGTTTTATTATCTTTTTCACTTGCTTTGGCAATGTAAATATGTGTTTCCCATGCCAAGAAAGTCCTTCAATTGAAATTGAATTGAGAAGGGGGGTACATCATTATAAGCAACACAACCCTTTAAATGATATACAGCATGAAAGGGAGAGGAGGTATAGAAAAAGGTATGAAATGGATGGAGGGATGTATGGAGGAAGGGAGGCCCTCTCTCCTGTTTAAGAAATGCGATGTTGTGTGTGCGGAATGATGTCATATGAGCCTGTGTGTCTGTCTGTGTGTGAATGTCTATGAATATGTGTGTGTGTGTATGTTTGAGAGAGATCACTGTGAAAGCTGAATAGTCTTTTCTCTCAGCTAACAGGTCTGAATGGAGTTTCCCACCTCCTCCCTGCAGCCTTAGCCTCCAGCACTCTCTGTCACAGTCCCCCCCCCCCCCCCCCCCCCGTTTCTCAATCCCATGCTTTTGTCTGTCTCTGCCTCGTTCTTCCTCTCCATCCCTGGGGTGTTTGCAGCACCATTGGGTTGTTATAATGTACCTTGACATGGAGTTGAGCCTCTGCTATGGGACTATTCCATGAGATCAGACTGTCCATGGAACAGCCCATAGACCTGACACAGTGGACAATGTATTGATACATACTAAGCACACAGGTCATACAAATTGGAACGACACACACACACACACAAACACACACACACACTCTCTCTCTCTCTCTCTCTCTCTCTCTCTCTCTCTCTCTCTCTCTCTCTCTCTCTCTCTCTCTCTCTCTCTCTCTCTCTCTCTCTCTCTCTCTCTCTCTCTCTCTCTCTCTCTCTCTCTCTCTCTCTCTCTCTCTCTCTCTCTCTCTCTCTCTCTCTCTCTCTGGGGTATAACCTGGCGGTCTCCTTTCGCAGGGCATTGAGGAAGGTATGAGGGTATAACCTGACGGTCTCCTGTCACAGGGCATTGAGGAAGGTATCAGGGTAGAAGAGTTCAGACTGTTCTACATTACTCTAAGCACGCTCCACCCAACTCTACACACACACAGAGAAAGAAAAGCAACATGAGTCTGTGTGTGTGCTTGTGTGTGTGCTTGTGTGTGTACTGTGTGTGTGTGTGTGTGTGCGTGTCAGTTTGAGTTATAGACACACTCTCTGTCTAAACAGAGCCAGCTGGTAGCAGAGACAGACAGACAGAGAGATACAGGGATGGAGGGAGGAAGTGACGTGAAGGAGACGTCAACAGGAGACTATCGCCATTAAATGAGCTTCTGTCTTGTCCTTTTCTCAGAGACACAGAGCTACAGTGGAGATGCAGAGACAACACTGACCTCAATTATCTCCCGCTGCAGGCACTGTGTGTGTGTGTGTATGTGTGTGCGTGGGAGTGTGCGTGTGTGTGTGTGTGCGTGGGAGTGTGCGTGTGTGTGCGTGGGAGTGTGCGTGTGTGTGTGTGCGTGCGTGTGTGAGGGAGTGTGCGTGTTTGTGTGTGTGTGTGTGTGTGTGTGTGTGTGTGTGTGTCTGTGCGTGTAAGCAGGCATGCCGTCACCAAGAGCACATCTACTGTATGGTAGAACACCACGAGAAGATTAGGAGTGAGAAAACATGATTCTGTTTTGTTACCTTAATCAACTTTAGAAAGGAAAGCAGCTTCCTCATAAATGACAAAAAATAACTGTATTTGAGGTCAGTTGAAAAACATGCTGACAGACTATAAGCAGAATGAGCTACGATCTGATTTGATCTCTATAATAAATTGATTTGTTTTAAGCTCATGGTCTATCTCAATTTGCTGACAAATAGATTTTGGCAAGCTTCCACTGAAGACAAACACACCAGTTACACAAACACACACAGAGAGAACCACAGAAACACAAGCATAAGACACACACATGTTGTCTCTTTGTCATCATTAAAGGTGAAGACTTATTTTATCAAATAATTTCTCTGTAATTGTTATTACGTGATTAAACAATTAGGTTCAATTTAATTAATTTGATTGCAAAGTAATAATTGTCCGAATATAAGTCTTCCGATATTTTAATATCTGATCAATTAGTCTTCTATTAATGACTTTTTCTGTACCTTACGTCAGTCTCATTCCAAACGTCGTTGGTTATCTGCACGAACCCAGCCTAAACCATGAATCATCCATACACCAATTGGCTTAATAATTGATTTACTAACCAACTAAATAATCACAGAAATGCATAACAAACAGTAGATATGGTTATTAACAATGATAGGGAAGATTCCCTAGTGGGACAAACCGATAGGACGGCTTGGTGGACAAAGGGAAGGGGGTGTGGACTGAGAAAGGCGGGAAAGACAAGTAGCATCACTACACAGGGGATCAATAAATTTACGCACATATGTTGTTGTGATCTTCTCTGTTGGAATCGTCAGTCCGTCTGCTGGAGAGTCTGTTCATCAGAGAGTGGTTGTAGGTCTATT
Organism: Oncorhynchus mykiss; assembly: GCF_013265735.2. Taxonomy (NCBI): domain Eukaryota; kingdom Metazoa; phylum Chordata; class Actinopteri; order Salmoniformes; family Salmonidae; genus Oncorhynchus; species Oncorhynchus mykiss. Next base: position 35,570,473 of record NC_048591.1, read on the forward strand.
GGCTGCTTCTGATAGTGTCTTTTGTTATGGATACGTCAGGGGTCCATTGTTCTTAGAATAGATGTTTCGGCGGTTGTCGGTATTCTCATCCCAGGTTTACATCATTTTTAGCTGCAGACTAGTAATTAGTATCTAAAATTTGCTCTTATTCTGTAGGGATCGATAGTCTCAGAATTTAACGATTTCCA
>NC_048591.1:35573160-35578160 GCF_013265735.2 Oncorhynchus mykiss
GTGTGTGTGTGTGTGTGTGTGTGTGTGTGTGTGTGTGTGTGTGTGTGTGTGTGTGTGTGTGTGTGTGTGTGTGTGTGTGTGTGTGCGCGCGCGTGTGTTTCTTTGGAACAGTACGTCAAAGTGTGTCTCTTCACTAATGTTGTCTGGGAGATTAAAGTAGAGGTGGGGCAGGTGGAAATGACTCCCACTGGCTAACTCTGATCCTCCAATCACAGAAGAGGATTACAAAATAATCAAGCGTCAAACAGGAGGCCGTCTCAGGATAGATAAGAAAGAAGGAAGGAGAGATAAGAATGAAGGAGAGAGAGTAAATGATAGAAAGATAGTTATTCACCCATGTATAGACATATTTCCTTAAATATCCTGTGTTGTGTGGTTATTGATTTACCAGGTACTGCTGGAATGTGAGAAAATACAATGGTCACTCAAAACATGTATAAAGTTTTTATGAAGCATAAATAGAACTCACTTTAAATTAGGGGCTTCAAAAGTACTCTACTAATGATTAATAAATGGTGAACACACACTTTATAAATGCCTTGTATATGGTTTAGTACAGACCCTTAAAGGGCCGAAAAGGGCTGTGATGGTCCGATGCCAAGCCTATGAGATGGTCTCTCTCTCTCTCTCTCTCTCTCTCTCTCTCTCTCTCTCTCTCTCTCTCTCTCTCTCTGTTGAGTAGAGCAGTGGTCAGTTTGTGGATGTCAGCAGTGAGCAGTCCCTCTGATTACCTTACTCAGTGCAGCCATGGATTGGTGGATCCCTTGGACCAATCGGATAGCTTTGAACTGTTCCAGAAAGATGGTGACACTTGACCTTCAGTGGGCGGGGCCACTTTTTGATGAATGAGAAACAAGCCCGTGGGAGAGAGAGCGATAGAGCGAGAAAGAGAGATGGATTTTGTTCCAATTCTGATGAACTCCCATATTTATGACCTGCTGCCACAAGAAAAGGGCAACCAGTGAAGAACAAACACCATTGTAAATACAACCTATATTTATGTTTATTTATTTTCCCCTTTGTAGTTTAACTATTTGCACATCATTACAATACTGTATATATACATATGACATTATTCTTTATGGAACTTTCATAAGTCTAATGTTTACTGTACATTTTTAATGTTTATTTCAATTGTTTATTATCTATTTAACTTGCTTTGGCAATGTAAACATATCTCTCCCATGCCAAGAAAGCACTTGAATTGAGAGAGAGAGAGAGAGAGAGAGAGACAGAGAGAGAGAGAGAGAGAGAGAGAGACAGAGAGAGAGAGAGAGAGAGAGAGAGAATTCAATTACTTTTACTGTACAAACATGACTTACTAGTCCCAGTTGCTGTGTAAAATGCTTGCCACTCTCCTAGCTTAATACCAAACAATGATTAATAGGTGATTTACTAGAGAGGTGATTAGTTATCTGCTAGGAGCTAGTAAGAGGAGTAATTAGCTGCCCATTAGCTCCTTGTCCAGTGTTGAGCTGGTTAATACACTACCTCCTTGTCACGCCCTGACCTTAGAGATCCTTATTATTCTCCATGTTCGGTTAGGTCAGGGTGTGACTCGGGTGGGAAAGTCTATGTTTTCTATTTCTTTGTTTTTGGCCGAGTGTGGTTCCCAATCAGAGGCAGCTATCGTTGTCTCTGACTGGGGATCACATATAAGTTGTCATCTTGTTTTCTGTTTTGTGTCTGTACCTGACAGAACTTTTCGCTTTCACTTTGTTATTTTGTTTGAGTGTTTTTGATAATAAAAATCATGAACACTTTGGTCCACTCCTTCAAACGAGAGCCGTTACACACCTACAGAGAGGAACTGCCTCTTATAGACTAATCGATGGAATGGAGCCTTCACATCTGATACCGTCAAGGGGCTGGGGACCTGACACACACACACACATACACACACACACACACACACGCACGCACACACGCGCACACACACACACACACACACACACACACACCTAAAAGAGTCGTCAAAGTATTATGTTGTATGTTTAGAGAGGACTAAGTGAACAAAATAATAAACAAACCGATTATCACAGAGAGTAAGAAATGAATTCAATTAGCAAAAACACAATTGCTCTGACACAATACGACTCCTGCATTCACAAGATCACTCTCTCCTAAAACAATAAAACAGGGACACTGTCCTGCTCTTCTTTTCTTCTCTCTGTTGTTTGTGCTCCTCCTCAGTGTTGTATTCTCTACCCCTGGTGCAGGCTGGGTAAGATATGCTAATTAGGGTTTATAGGGATCCGAGGAGGGACCCACCATTAATTAAAACCAGCGGTGCGCTGCACAGGATTCTGGGATGTCAAGCAACACCCATATAAAAAACATTAACACAATGCTTCATTTACGTGTTGATATCAAACACAACAATGGTGTGTGTGTGTGTGTGTGGCCTGTTCTTCCTCTCAGAAAATAATACATAGTAATGAGCTCATAGCCTGGGCCTGGGGAAGACAGAACAATCATGTCTACAACATACCAACACTCCTCAACTGTAGCAACATGAATCATTAAATAAACTCATTACCCACCTGAGACTAACAGGAGGAATGTTTACAAAAAGAATGAACGAAACACACACACACACACACACACACACACACACACACACACACACACACACACACACACACACACTCAGAGAGTACAATACACAAGCGTAATCAGCTTTACAAGGACTGGGATTATATTGGAGTAAACAACACAGGAACACACACTGAATACTTTATATGGATCCATAGAGAACCACTGTTAGTATGGACCCATGTGACAAACACATCAATATCCACAGATAACCACTGTTAGTATGGACCCATGTGACAAACACATCAATATCCACAGATAACCACTGTTAGTATGGACCCATGTGACAAACACATCAATATCCACAGATAACCACTGTTAGTATGGACCCATGTGACAAACACATCAATATCCACAGATAACCACTGTTAGTATGGACCCATGTGACAAACACTTCAATATCCACAGATAACCACTGTTAGTATGGACCCATGTGACAAACACATCAATATCCACAGATAACCACTGTTAGTATGGACCCATGTGACAAACACTTCAATATCCACAGATAACCACTGTTAGTATGGACCCATGTGACAAACACTTCAATATCCACCGATAACCACTGTTAGTATGGACCCATGTGACAAACACTTCAATATCCACAGATAACCACTGTTAGTATGGACCCATGTGACAAACACTTCAATATCCACCGATAACCACTGTTAGTATGGACCCATGTGACAAACACTTCAATATCCACAGATAACCACTGTTAGTATGGACCCATGTGACAAACACTTCTATATCCACAGATAACCACTGTTAGTATGGACCCATGTGACAAACACTTCAATATCCACAGATAACCACTGTTAGTATGGACCCATGTGACAAACACTTCAATATCCACAGATAACCACTGTTAGTATGGACCCATGTGACAAACACTTCAATATCCACAGATAACCACTGTTAGTATGGACCCATGTGACAAACACTTCCATATTTTGCACCTCAATGCTCTGGTGAATCGACACCCAGTTAAGTATGACGCATTGATTTAAAGAAAGACACACTGGGCAGAGGGGACACGGATAACCTCATTAATGGCTCCTAGGGTAGCATTAACATAAAATAAGCTTGTTTACAAAGAAAAAACAAAGTCCAGTCTCCTCTTCTCCTCTGTCTCCTGAACACAAACCTTATTATAGCCAATCAGAATACACTTCACTCACCTCAATGACCAATCAACAGACAACAACAGCAGCTGTGAGGTCATTAACATATACCCCCAATCATACCCCTATTACTGGGGCTAGGAGGACACAGGTACATCAACAGTACACACACACATGAGGAGGAGGGAGAGAGAGAGAGGGGAATGAGGAGTGAGAGAGAGAGAGAGGGGTATGAGGAGGGAGGGAGGGAGAGAGAGAGAGTGGAATGAGGAGAGAGAGAGAGTAGAATGAGGAGAGAGAGAGAGAGGGGGAGAAGGGAATGAGGAGGAGAGAGAGGGAGAGAGAGAGAGAGAGAGAGAGAGAGAGAGAGAGTGAGAGGGGGGGAATGGGGAGGGGAGGAGGGAGAGAGAGGGGAGTGAGGAGGGAGGGAGAGAGAGAGGAGAATGAGGAGGGAGGGAGAGGGGAATGAGGAGGAAGGGAGAGAGGGAGGCTAAATGATTTAACACACAAGGGGACGTTCCACAGATTTGAAAGGTGGTGGTTTCTAAGCAACTGCACACACTAGCAAAACCGAGGAGTGAGCAACCATCAGTCAACACACACACACACACACACACACACACACACACACACACACACACACACACACACACACACACACACACACACACACACACACACACACACACACACACACGGGCAGCTGTTCAGGTAGATAGAGGAGAGAGCAGAGAGGCAGAGAGAAAGAGGATGAGAGAGAGAGCAGAGAGGGAGAGAGAAAGAGTGAGAGAGAGTTACCTGGTTGAGTTTATTCCATAGGTTAAGGTCAGGAGCGAGGCCGTTGGACCAGATATTTCTGTCAAACTTTGATCCTGCTGCTAGAGAGAGACAGACAGACAGACAGACAGACAAAGGGAGGAGGAGTTAATGTTTGTGGACATTGACCTTGACAGTGTCATGACGTGGCACTCTTTGGGTATAGAGAGTGCCTTCCCCCTCGCTCTCTTACACCCAGGTTCTGTTCCTGGAGGAGACTCTCTTCCCCCCTCAGGGCCATGCGGTATAGAGAGAGGGTTCACAGTAGAACAAAGGAACTTATCCTACCTCACAGAACTTGAGAACTGAACAATATCCATGTTTTGGAGAATGTGTAAATGGTCAGTGGAGAATCCAGCTATGACTGGTCCATTTTGTTTAATGTTTGTGACCTCATGAGAGACAATACAGCCACATTACCATAACTCTGTTTATACTAGAGTCTCCGTTATGAGATTTGCATCT
>NC_048591.1:35583160-35618160 GCF_013265735.2 Oncorhynchus mykiss
GTTTTGGATCATTGTCTTGTTGGAAGACAAATCTTCATCCCAGTCTCAGGTCTTTTGCAGACACCATCAGGTTTTCTTCCAGAATGGTCCTGTATTTGGCTCCATCCATCTTCCCATCAATTTTAACCATCTTCCCTTGTCCCTGCTGAAGAAAAGCAGGCCCAAACCATGATGCTGCCACCACCATGTTTGACAGTGGGGATGGTGTGTTCAGCTGTGTTGCTTTTACGCCAAACATAACGTTTTGCATTGTTGCCAAAAAGTTCAATTTTGGTTTCATCTGACCAGAGCATCTTCTTCCACATGTTTGGTGTGTCTCCTAGGTGGCTTGTGGCAAACTTTAAATGACACTTTTTATGGATATCTTTAAGAAATGGCTTTCTTCTTGCCACTCTTCCATAAAGGCCAGATTTGTGCAATATACGACTGATTGTTGTCCTATGGACAGAGTCTCCCACCTCAGCTGTAGATCTCTGCAGTTCATCCAGAGTGATCATGGGCCTCTTGGCTGCATCTCTGATCAGTCTTCTCCTTGTATGAGCTAAAAGTTTAGAGGGACGGCCAGGTCTTGGTAGATTTGCAGTGGTCTGATACTCCTTCCATTTCAATATTATCGCTTGCACAGTGCTCCTTGGGATGTTTAAAGCTTGGGAAATCTTTTTGTATCCAAATCCGGCTTTAAACTTCTTCACAACAGTATCTCGGACCTGCCAGGTGTGTTCCTTTTTCTTCATGATGCTCTCTGCGCTTTTAACGGACCTCTGAGACTATCACAGTGCAGTTGCATTTATACGGAGAGTTGATTACACACAGGTGGATTGTATTTATCATCATTAGTCATTTAGGTCAACATTGGATCATTCAGAGATCCTCACTGAACTTCTGGAGAGAGTTTGCTGCACTGAAAGTAAAGGGGATGAATAATTTTGCACGCCCAATTTTTCAGTTTTTGATTTGTTAAAAAAGTTTGAAATATCCAATAAATGTCGTTCCACTTCATGATTGTGTCCCACTTGTTGTTGATTCTTCACAAAAAAATACAGTTTTATAGCTTTATGTTTGAAGCCTGAAATGTGGCAAAAGGTCGCAAAGTTCAAGGGGACCGAATACTTTCGCAAGGCACTGTAACTAGTCTGTTCTATATATGATTCAAATCAATCAATCAATCAATCAAATTTATTTTATATAGCCCTTCGTACATCAGCTGATATCTCAAAGTGCTGTACAGAAACCCAGCCTAAAACCCCAAACAGCAAGCAATGCAGGTGAAGAAGCACGGTGGCTAGGAAAAACTCCCTAGAAAGGCCAAAACCTAGGAAGAAACCTAGAGAGGAACCAGGCTATGTGGGGTGGCCAGTCCTCTTCTGGCTGTGCCGGGTGGAGATTATAACAAAACATGGTCAAGATGTTCAAATGTTCATAAATGACCAGCATGGTCGAATAATAATAAGGCAGAATAGTTGAAACTGGAGCAGCAGCACAGTCAGGTGGACTGGGGACAGCAAGGAGTCATCATGTCAGGTATTCCTGGGGCATGGTCCTAGGGCTCAGGTCCTCCGAGAGAGAGAAAGAAAGAGAGAATTAGAGAGAGCATATGTGGGATGGCCAGTCCTCTTCTGGCTGTGCCGGGTGGAGATTATAACAGAACATGGCCAAGATGTTCAAATGTTCATAAATGACCAGCATGGTCGAATAATAATAAGGCAGAACAGTTGAAACTGGAGCAGCAGCACAGCCAGGTGGACTGGGGACAGCAAGGAGTCATCATGTCAGGTAGTCCTGGGGCATGGTCCTAGGGCTCAGGTCCTCCGAGAGAGAGAAAGAGAGAAGGAGAGAATTAGAGAACGCACACTTAGATTCACACAGGACACCGAATAGGACAGGAGAAGTACTCCAGATATAACAAACTGACCCTAGCCCCCCGACACATAAACTACTGCAGCATAAATACTGGAGGCTGAGACAGGAGGGGTCAGGAGACACTGTGGCCCACTCCGAGGACACCCCCGGACAGGGCCAAACAGGAAAGATATAACCCCACCCACTTTGCCAAAGCACAGCCCCCACACCACTAGAGGGATATCTTCAACCACCAACTTACCATCCTGAGACAAGGCTGAGTATAGCCCACAAAGACCTCCGCCACGGCACAACTTAAGGGGGGGGGGGGGGGGGGGGGGGGGCGCCAACCCAGACAGGTTGACCACATCAGTGACTCAACCCACTCAGGTGACGCACCTCCTCCAGGGACGGCATGAGAGAGCCCCAGTAAAGCCAGTGACTCAGCCCCTGTAATAGGGTTAGAGGCAGAGAATCCCAGTGGAAAGAGGGGAACCGGCCAGGCAGAGACAGCAAGGGTGGTTCGTTGCTCCAGAGCCTTTCCGTTCACCCTCCCACTCCTGGGCCAGACTACACTCAATCATATGACCCACTGAAGAGATGAGTCTTCAGTAGAGACTTAAAGGTTGAGACCGAGTTTGCGTCTCTGACATGGGTAGGCAGACCGTTCCATAAAAATGGAGCTCTATAGGAGAAAGCCCTGCCACCAGCTGTTTGCTTAAAAATTCTAGGGACAATTAGGAGGCCTGCGTCTTATATGATTATAACTAGTCTGCTCTATATATGATTATAACTAGTCTGGTCTATATAACTAGTCTGCTCTATGTAACTAGTCTGCTCTATATAACTAGTCTGCTCTATATAACTAGTCTGCTCTATATATGTTTATAACTTGTCTGCTCTATATATGATTATAACTAGTCTGTTCTATATATGATTATAACTAGTCTGCTCTATATATGATTATAACTAGTCTGCTCTATATAACTAGTCTGTTCTATATATGATTATAACTAGTCTGCTCTACATAACTAGTCTGTTCTATTTTTGATTATAACTAGTCTGCTCTATATAACTAGTCTGTTCTATATATTATTATAACTAGTCTTCTCTATATAACTAGTCTGTTCTATATATGATTATAACTAGTCTGCTCTATATAGCTAGTCTGTTCTATATATGATTATAACTAGTCTGCTCTATATAGCTAGTCTGTTCTATATATGATTATAACGAGTCTGTTCTATATATGAAGATAACTAGTCTGCTCTATATAAACAGTCTGCAGTATTTATGAATATAACTAGTCTGTTCTATATATGATTAAAACTAGTCTGCTCTATATAATTAGTATGCTCTATATAACTAGTTGGTTCTACATACTGTATAACTAGTCTCCTCTATAAATCTAGCCTGCTCTATATATGATTGTAACTAGTCTGCTCTATATATGATTGTAACTAGTCTGCTATATATATGATTATAACTAGTCTTCCCTATATTACTAGTCTGTTCTACACACAACTATAATTAGTCTGCTCTATATATGACTATAAATAGTCGGCTCTACATTTAACTATAAATAGTCTGCTCTATATATGATCATAACTAGTCTGATCTGTATAACTAGTCTGCTCTACACAACTAGTCTGCTCTATGCAACTAGTCTGCTCTATATATGATCATAACTAGTCTGATCTATATAACTAGTCTGCTCTATATAACTCGTCTGATCTATACAACTAGTCTGATCTATACAACTAGTCTGCACTATACAACTAGTCTGCTCTATATAACTAGTCTGATCTATACAACTAGTCTGCTCTATACAACTAGTCTGCTCTATACAACTAGTCTGATCTATACAACTAGTCTGCTCTATATAACTAGTCTGCTCTATACAACTAGTCTGATCTATACAACTAGTCTGCTCTATACAACTAGTCTGCTCTATACAACTAGTCTGATCTATACAACTAGTCTGCTCTATACAACTAGTTTGCTCTATACAACTAGTCTGATCTATACAACTAGTCTTCTCTATACAACTAGTCTGCTCTATACAACTAGTCTGATCTATACAACTAGTCTGATCTACATAACTAGACTGATCTATATAACTAGTCTGCTCTATATAACTAGTCTGATCTATATAACTAGTCTGCTCTATACAACTAGTCTGCTCTATACAACTAGTCTGCTCTATATAACTAGTCTGATCTATATAACTAGTCTGCTCTATATAACTAGTCTGTTCTATATATGATTATAACTTCTCTGCTCTATACAACTAGTCTGCTCTATATAACTAGTCTGATCTATATAACTAGTCTGCTCTATATAACTAGTCTGTTCTATATATGATTATAACTTCTCTGCTCTATACAACTAGTCTGCTCTATACAACTAGTCTGCTCTATATAACTAGTCTGATCTATATAACTAGTCTGCTCTATATAACTAGTCTGCTCTATACAACTAGTCTGCTCTATACAACTAGTCTGCTCTATATAACTAGTCTGCTCTATACAAAAATGTTGCTCTATATAACTACTGTAGGTTGCGTTATATATGATTATAACTAGTCTAGTCAAGGCTAGCTTTTTCAAGCAGAAATTTGCTTCTTGCAACACTAACTCAAAAAAGTTCTGGGACACTGTAAAGTCCATGGAGAATAAGAACACCTCCTCCCAGCTGCCCACTGCACTGAAGATAGGAAACACTGTCACCACTGATAAATCCACCATAATTGAAAATTTCAATAAGCATTTTTCTACTGCTGGCCATGCTTTCCACCTGGCTACTCCTACCCCTGTCAACAGCACTGCACCCCCAACAGCAACTCGCCCAAGCCTTCCCCATTTCTCCTTCTCCCAAATCCATTCAGCTGATGTTCTGAAAGAGCTGCAAAATCTGGACCCCTACAAATCAGCCGGGCTAGACAATCTGGACCCTTTCTTTCTAAAATTATCTGCCGAAATTGTTGCCACCCCTATTACTAGCCTGTTCAACCTCTCTTTCGTGTCGTCTGAGATTCCCAAAGATTGGAAAGCAGCTGCGGTCATCCCCCTCTTCAAAGGGGGGGACACTCTTGACCCAAACTGCTACAGACCTATATCTATCCTACCATGCCTTTCTAAGGTCTTCGAAAGCCAAGTCAACAAACAGATTACCGACCATTTTGAATCTCACCATACCTTCTCTGCTATGCAATCTGGTTTCAGAGCTGGTCATGGGTGCACCTCAGCCACGCTCAAGGTCCTAAACGATATCTTAACCGCCATCGATAAGAAACATTACTGTGCAGCCGTATTCATTGATCTGGCCAAGGCTTTCGACTCTGTCAATCACCACATCCTCATCGGCAGACTCAACAGCCTTGGTTTCTCAAATGATTGCCTCGCCTGGTTCACCAACTACTTCTCTGATAGAGTTCAGTGTGTCAAATCGGAGGGTCTGTTGTCCGGACCTCTGGCAGTCTCTATGGGGGTGCCACAGGGTTCAATTCTTGGACCGACTCTCTTCTCTGTATACATCAATGAGGTCGCTCTTGCTGCTGGTGAGTCTCTGATCCACCTCTACGCAGACGACACCATTCTGTATACTTCCGGCCCTTCTTTGGACACTGTGTTAACAACCCTCCAGGCAAGCTTCAATGCCATACAACTCTCCTTCCGTGGCCTCCAATTGCTCTTAAATACAAGTAAAACTAAATGCATGCTCTTCAACCGATCGCTACCTGCACCTACCCGCCTGTCCAACATCACTACTCTGGACGGCTCTGACTTAGAATACGTGGACAACTACAAATACTTAGGTGTCTGGTTAGACTGTAAACTCTCCTTCCAGACCCATATCAAACATCTCCAATCCAAAGTTAAATCTAGAATTGGCTTCCTATTTCGCAACAAAGCATCCTTCACTCATGCTGCCAAACACACCCTTGTAAAACTGACCATCCTACCAATCCTCGACTTTGGCGATGTAATTTACAAAATAGCCTCCAATACCCTACTCAACAAATTGGATGCAGTCTATCACAGTGCAATCCGTTTTGTCACCAAAGCCCCATATACTACCCACCATTGCGACCTGTACGCTCTCGTTGGCTGGCCCTCGCTTCATACTCGTCGCCAAACCCACTGGCTCCATGTCATCTACAAGACCCTGCTAGGTAAAGTCCCCCCTTATCTCAGCTCGCTGGTCACCATAGCATCTCCCACCTGTAGCACACGCTCCAGCAGGTATATCTCTCTAGTCACCCCCAAAACCAATTCTTTCTTTGGCCGCCTCTCTTTCCAGTTCTCTGCTGCCAATGACTGGAACGAACTACAAAAATCTCTGAAACTGGAAACACTTATCTCCCTCACTAGCTTTAAGCACCAACTGTCAGAGCAGCTCACAGATTACTGCACCTGTACATAGCCCACCTATAATTTAGCCCTATCAACTACCTCTTTCCCAACTGTATTTAATTAATTTATTTATTTTGCTCCTTTGCACCCCATTATTTTTATTTCTACTTTGCACATTCTTCCATTGCAAAACTACCATTCCAGTGTTTTACTTGCTATATTGTATTTACCTTGCCACCAAGGCCTTTTTTGCCTTTACCTCCCTTCTCACCTCATTTGCTCACATTGTATATAGACTTGTTTATACTTTATTATTGACTGTATGTTTGTTTTACTCCATGTGTAACTCTATGTTGTTGTATCTGTCGAACTGCTTTGCTTTATCTTGGCCAGGTCGCAATTGTAAATGAGAACTTGTTCTCAACTTGCCTACCTGGTTAAATAAAGGTAAAATAAAAATAAATAAAATAAATAAATAAAGTCTGCTCTATATATGATTATAACTAGTCTGTTCTATATATGATTATAACAAGTCTGTTCTATATATGATTATAACTAGTCTGTTCTATATATGATTATAACTAGTCTGTTCTATATATGATTACAACTAGTCTGTTCTATATATGATTATAACTAGTCTGCTCTATATATGATTATAACTAGTCTGCTCTATATAACTAGTCTTCTCTATGTATGATGATCACTAGTCTGCTCTATATAAATAGTCTGCTCTATATATGATAATATCTAGTCTGCTCTATTTAACCAGTATGCTCTATATATTATGATATTTAGACTGCTCTATATAACTAGTCTGCTCTATATATGATCATAACTTGCCTGCTATATATATATGATTGTACCTCATCTGCTCAATACATGATTATAACTATATCTGCTCTATATACGATTATAACCTGTCTGCTCTATGTATGATTATAACTAGTTTGCTCTATGTATGATTAGAACTTGTCTATATATGATTTTTGTTTTAGATTCTATCTCTCACAGTTGAAGTGTACCTATGATAAAAATTGCAGACCCCTACATACTTTGTAAGTAGGAAAACCTGCAAAAAAACGGCAGTGTATCAAATACTTGTTCTCCCCACTGTATATATATATATATGATAAAAACTACTCTGCTATATATATGATAAGAACTAGTCTGCTCTATATATGAATTGAACTAGCCTGCTCTATATATGATTATACCTTGTCTGCTCTATATATGATTAGAACTCATTTGCTCTACATATGATTAGAACAATTCTGCTCTATATATGATTTGAACTGGTCTGCTCTATATATGATTTGAACTGGTCTGCTCTATGTATGATTACAACTCATTTGCTCTACATATGATTAGAACAATTCTGCTCTATATATGATTTGAACTGGTCTGCTCTATATATGATTATAAATAGTCTGCTCTATATATGATTATAAATAGTCTGCTCTATATATGATTAGAAGTAGTCTGCTCTATATATGATTAGAACAAGTCTGCTCTATATATGATTATAAATAGTCTGCTCTGTATATGATTAGAACTAGTCTGCTCTATATATGATTAGAAGTAGTCTGCTCTATATATGATTAGAACCAGTCTGCTCTATATTTGATTAGAACCAGTCTGCTCTATACAGTGGGGCAAAAAAAGTATTTAGTCAGCCACCAATTGTGCAAGTTCTCCCACTTAAAAAGATGAGAAAGGCCTGTAATTGTCATCATATGTACACTTCAACTATGACTGACAAAATGAGAAAAAAAATCCAGAAAACCACATTTTAGTATTTTTTATGATTTTTTTTGCAAATAATGGTGGAAAATAAGTATTTGGTCAATAACAAAAGTTGATCTCAATACTTTGTTATGTACCCTTTGTTGGCAATGACAGAGGTCTTGTCACACCCTGACCATAGTTTACTTTGTATGTTTCTATGTTTTGGTTGGTCAGGGTGTGATCTGAGTGGGCATTCTATGTTACATGTCTAGTTTGTCCAGTTCTATGTTCGGCCTGATATGGTTCTCAATCAGAGGCAGGTGTTCGTCATTGTCTCTGATTGGGAACCATATTTAGGTAGCCTGGGTTTCACTGTGTGTTTGTGGGTGATTGTTCCTGTCTATGTGTTTTCACCAGATAGGGCTGTTTAGGTTTTCGTTACGTTCATTACGTCCTTTATTTTGTAGTGTTTGTATTGATTCGTGTTTTACGTTTGTTTATTAAAACATGGATCGAAATCTACACGCTGCATTTTGGTCCGACTCTCCTTCTCATACAGAAAACCGTTACAGGTGTAATGTTTTCTGTAAGTCTTGTTGGGGATAAATCAGAATCAGAATGTATCTTGTTGTACTATAGTGGTGCCCGGTTGCAGTTATCTGTTCTCTGTCAGAGTTCTGTTACTTGGGCCGCAGAGAGGGGAGAGGTCAAGTTTGTCTTCATATGTAAACATATCTTTTAAACCAATTATCTCTTGGCTCCACAATGTCTGTGTGCCAGTCACTGTGTCTCTGTGATCTTGTCCAGCAGGGGTGTATTTGATATATGCCTGTTGATGAGGTTTTGTTTTATGGTCCTGAGAGCGACATAAGAACATAGTTTAGGAGACAAAGCTGAACGATAATTTATAGCCAATGCTGTCTGGCTATGTGTGTCTTTGCTATAAAGGATATCAGTTGCAATGTGTAAGCACTCTCAGAAAATTCATTTAACTAGTCTGCTCTATTTGTGATTATAACTAGTCTGCACTATATATGATTATAACTAGTCTGCTCTATATATGATTAGAACTAGTCTGCTCAATATATGATTCTGACTAGTCTGCTCAATATATGAATATAACTAGTCTACTTTATATATTATTAGAACTAGTCTGCTCAATATATGATTATGACTAGTCTGCTATATATATGATTATGACTAGTCTGCTCTATATATGATTGTATGTGATTGTCAACTCAATATTTGATTTTAACTATTCTGCTCTATATATTATAACTAGTCTGCTATATATATTATTAGAACTCGTCAACTCTAAATATGATTATATCTTGTCTGCTCTATATGTGATTATAACTAGTCTGCTATATATATATTATAAGTAGTCTGCTCTATATGTGATTATAACTAGTCTGCTCTATTTTTTATCATACCTTGTCTGCTAAATATATCATTATAACTAGTTTGCTATATATATATGATTATAACTTTTCTGCTCTATATAAGATTAGAACTAGTCAATACTATATATGATTATCACGATTCTGCTCTGTATATGATTATAACTAGTCTGCTCTGTTTGTGATTATCACTAGTCTGTTACATATATAATTAGAACTACTCTGCTCTGTATATAATTAGAACTAGTCTTCTCTATATATGCTTATAACTAGTCAGCTATATATATAATTAGAACGTCTCTGCTCTGTATATAATTAGAACTAGTATTCTCTATATATGATTATAACTAGTCTGCTATATATATAATTAGAACTTCTCTGCTCTGTATATAATTAGAACTAGTATTCTCTATATATGATTATAACTAGTCTGCTATATATATAATTAGAACTAGTCTTCTCTGTATATGATTATAACTAGTCTGCTCTTTATATGATTATAACTAGTCTGCTCTATATATGATTATAACTAGTCTGCTATATATATAATTAGAACTAGTCTTCTCTGTATATGATTATAACTAGTCTGCTCTTTATATGATTATAACTAGTCTGCTCTATATATGATTATAACTAGTCTGTTTTATGCAAGATTATAACTAG
Organism: Oncorhynchus mykiss; assembly: GCF_013265735.2. Lineage (NCBI taxonomy): Eukaryota > Metazoa > Chordata > Actinopteri > Salmoniformes > Salmonidae > Oncorhynchus > Oncorhynchus mykiss. The sequence continues at coordinate 35,593,143 of NC_048591.1, forward strand.
TCTGCTCTATATATGATTAGATCTAGTCAACACTATATATGAATATAACTAGTCTACTCTGTATATGATTATAACTAGTCTTCTCTATATATGATTATAACTAGTCTGCTCTTTATATGATTATAATTGTTTTGTTCTATATATGATTATAACTAGTATGCTCTATATATGATTATAACTAGTCTGCTCTGTATATGATTAGAACTAGTCTGCTATGTATATGTTTATAACTAGTCTGCTCTACATTTGATTATAACTAGTCTGCTATGTATATGATTATAACTAGTTTGCTCAATATATGATTTTACCTATTCTGCTATATATATATATATGATTATAACTAGTTTGCTCAATATATGATTATAACTAGTCTGCTCTATATGTGAATATAACTAGTTTGCTCTATATATGACTTTCACTAGTCTGCCCTATTGTTAAGGGAATTTTTATCAATGATGACTAATTATGTATACATTTCAATCAGGACTGACTAATCCGAATACAATTATGTTCCTGTATATGTACTAATCAAAATACTAAATGTTACTGTATATGTATGAATTTTCTTATCTGATCCCAGTACTGAAGTGAATGTGGTCAAGAGTTTAGTAACAATGACGGTCTGTTCATTGGTACAAATGAATCAGACTGGGTAGAATGCTTATCTACACAAGAAAACCTTGACTCGTAAATTATATTAAATTGGTAGGGAGACGTAGATGTGGGAAGGCTTGAGACACAGCCTTGGTACTGGAACGGAGGTGTGTGAACGTGGGCAAAAGTTGGAACAATGACGGTCTGTTACTTGTACAAATGAATGAACTATCTCCAGATGGCAGGGACGGACTATCTCCAGACTGTCTAGAATGCTTATCTACACTGACTGACCTTGGCTCTAGGCGAGGAGGGAAGGCTTGAGATCTATAGAGCATTTCTACCAGTGTCAAGAAGAGACGGAACATTTAGAAAACGCTGACGTCATTTTCAGTTTATAACCTGTGGTAAAATGTGTATGAACTCAGTACTCTCTTGAATTAAAGGCGGTTACTTGACTTTTAAGACCGGGGCTCTGTCCATTCTTATAAAATAAGGGTCATACAAATCCTTATGAATTGACAGAGTGTTTAATTTTGATTGGGAATTAAAACAATTAAAATTAAAACCTATATATAATTAGAACTAGTCTTCTCTACATATGATTATAACTAATCTGCTCTATATATGATTTGCACTAGTCAACTCTTCAATTAGGTTGAAGTCATGAAAAAAATCGATTTTCAACCACTCCACAAATTTCTTGTTAACAAACAAATGTTTTGCGAAGTCATTTAGGACATCTACTTTGTGCATGACACAAGTCATTTTTTCCAACAACTCTTCATTTCACTTAAAATTCACTGTATCATAATTCCAGTGGGTCAGAAGATGTTATTATTATTATTTTTTTTTTTTAATGTATTTTATTATTATAATTATATACATATATATATATATATATATATATATATATATATATATATATATAATTTAAACCTGTCACATATGTGAATGTGGAATGTTGGTTGACTGAAAAACATAAACTTATTTTTAGAGGATTTTAACTAAGTAACTCTTTATATGATTATAATTTTTCCGGGTAATGGACTTTAAAAGCTATTAAAACTCTATATATGATTAAAACTAGTCTGGGTAATGGACTTTAAAAGATATTAAAACTATATATATGATTAGAACTAGTCAACTATATATATGATTAAAACTAGTCAACTCTATATATGATTAGAACTAGTCAACTATAGATATGATTAAAACTAGTCAACTCTATATATGAATAGAACTAGTAAACTATATACAGTGCCTTGCGAAGGTATTCAGCCCCCTTGAACTTTGCGACCTTTTGCCACATTTCAGGCTTCAAACATAAAGATATAAAACTGTATTTTTTTGTGAAGAATCAACAACAAGTGGGACACAATCATGAAGTGGAACGACATTTATTGGATATTTCAAACTTTTTTAACAAATCAAAAACTGAAAAATTGGGCGTGCAAAATTATTCATCCCCTTTACTTTCAGTGCAGCAAACTCTCTCCAGAAGTTCAGTGAGGATCTCTGAATGATCCAATGTTGACCTAAATGACTAATGATGATAAATACAATCCACCTGTGTGTAATCAAGTCTCCGTATAAATGCACCTGCACTGTGATAGTCTCAGAGGTCCGTTAAAAGCGCAGAGAGCATCATGAAGAACAAGGAACACACCAGGCAGGTCCGAGATACTGTTGTGAAGAAGTTTAAAGACGGATTTGGATACAAAAATATTTCCCAAGCTTTAAACATCCCAAGGAGCACTGTGCAAGCGATAATATTGAAATGGAAGGAGTATCAGACCACTGCAAATCTACCAAGACCTGGCCGTCTCTCTAAACTTTCAGCTCATACAAGGAGAGGACTGATCAGAGATGCAGCCAAGAGGCCCATGATCACTCTGGATGAACTGCAGAGATCTACAGCTGAGGTGGGAGACTCTGTCCATAGGACAAAAATCAGTCGTATTTTGCACAAATCTGGCCTTTATGGAAGAGTGGCAAGAAGAAAGCCATTTCTTAAAGATATCCATAAAAAGTGTTGTTTAAAGTTTGCCACAAGCCACCTGGGAGACACACCAAACATGTGGAAGAAGGTGCTCTGGTCAGATGAAACCAAAATGTAACTTTTTGGCAACAATGCAAAACGTTATGTTTGGCGTAAAAGCAACACAGCTGAACACACCATCCCCACTTTCAAACATGGTGGTGGCAGCATCATGGTTTGGGCCTGCTTTTCTTCAGCAGGGACAGGGAAGATGGTTAAAATTGATGGGAAGATGGATGGAGCCAAATACAGGACCATTCTGGAAGAAAACCTGATGGAGTCTGCAAAAGACCTGAGACTGGGACGGAGATTTGTCTTCCAACAAGACAATGATCCAAAACATAAAGCAAAATCTACAATGGAATGGTTCAAAAATAAACATATCCAGGTGTTAGAATGGCCAAGTCAAAGTCCAGACCTGAATCCAATCGAGAATCTGTGGAAAGAACTGAAAACTGCTGTTCACAAATGCTCTCCATCCAACCTCACTGAGCTCGAGCTGTTTTGCAAGGAGGAATGGGAAAAAATGTCAGTCTCTCGATGTGCAAAACTGATAGAGACATACCCCAAGCGACTTACAGCTGTAATCGCAGCAAAAGGTGGTGCTACAAAGTATTAACTTAATAATGATGCAGTGAATGAACTGAGATAGAAAGCATGCAGGGCATTCTACACCATTAAAAAACTAATTCAAATTGAAATACCTATTAAAATTTGGCTAAAACTAATTGAATGTGTCATTGAACCAATTGCACTTTATGGCAGCGAGGTGTGGGGTCCACTTGCAAAACAAGATTTCACCCAATGGGACAAACATCCCATTGAAACCCTGCATGCAGAGTTCTGTAAGATTCTCCTACATGTCCAGAAGAAAACTACAAACATCGCATGCAGGGCAGAATTAAGCCAATATATACTACTAATAATAACTGAATAAAGAGCAATTCAGATTTGGAAACATTTAAAATACAATGACCCCCTCTCATATAATTTCCAAGCACGGCAATACCAAGAGTTGAGCAAAGAAGAGTCCCCTCATCCAGCTGGTCCTGAGGCTGAGTTCACAATCCTGTTCTACTAGCACACTGACGCCTCAGGACCAGAACATCTAATCAATCAGATCAAAACAAATTACAACACAGTCAAAACAAAACTACATTACTTATTGGGAAAGACAAGCACAAAGCAAAATGCAGTGCTATCTGGCACTAAATCGTCAGTACACTGTGGCAAACTATTTGAACATGGTTAATGATCAAAGCCTTAGAAAAACCTTGACAAAGTACAGGCTCAGTGAGCACAGTCTTGCCATTGAGAAGGGTAGACACAGTAAAATGTGGCTCCCTATAGAGGAAATGCTGTGCAACCACTGCACCACAGCAGAACCCGAGACAGAGCTGCATTTCCTGACAAAATGTTAAAAATATGAAACAATTAGAGAGTGAAATTTCCTCATATTTGAAACCCTTATTCAAGGTTTGAAAGACCTCTCCAATGGGGATAGACTACCCGTCCTGTTGGGGGAAGACGCAGAGAGCTGTAGGTTGGTATCGCACTACATTGCTGCCTGCCATAAGATGAGAGACAGTGTCTGACAGACCAACCAACCTGCACATGTCAAATCAAAATCAAATCAAATCAAATTTTATTTGTCACATACACATGGTTAGCAGATGTTAATGCGAGTGTAGTGAAATGCTTGTGCTTCTAGTTCCGACAATGCAGTAATAACCAACAAGTAATCTAACGAACAATTCCAAAACTACTGTCTTATACACAGTGTAAGGGGATAAAGAACATGTACATAAGGATATATGAATGAGTGATGGTACAGAGCAGCATAGGCAGGATACAGTAGATGGTATCGAGTACAGTATATACATGAGGTGAGTATGTCAACAAAGTGGCATAGTTAAAGTGGCTAGTGATACATGTATTACATAAGGATGCAGTCGATGATATAGAGTACAGTATATACGTATGCATATGAGATTAATAATGTAGGGTAAGTAACATTATATAAGGTAGCATTGTTTAAAGTGGCTAGTGATATATTTACATAATTTCCCATCAATTCCCATTATTAAAGTGGCTGGAGTTGAGTCAGTGTGTTGGCAGCAGCCACTCAATGTTAGTGGTGGCTGTTTAACAGTCTGATGGCCTTGAGATAGAAACTGTTTTTCAGTCTCTCGGTCCCAGCTTTGATGCACCTGTACTGACCTCGCCTTCTGGATTATAGCGGGGTGAACAGGCAGTGGCTCGGGTGGTTGATGTCCTTGATGATCTTTATGGCCTTCCTGTAACATCGGGTGGTGTAGGTGTCCTGGAGGGCAGGTAGTTTGCCCCCGGTGATGCGTTGTGCAGACCTCACTACCCTCTGGAGAGCCTTACGGTTGTGGGCGGAGCAGTTGCCGTACCAGGCGGTGATACAGCCCGCCAGGATGCTCTCGATTGTGCATCTGTAGAAGTTTGTGAGTGCTTTTGGTGACAAACCGAATTTCTTCAGCCTCCTGAGGTTGAAGAGGCGCTGCTGCGCCTTCTTCACGATGCTGTCTGTGTGAGTGGACCAATTCAGTTTGCCTGTGATGTGTATGCCGAGGAACTTAAAACTTGCTACCCTCTCCACTACTGTTCCATTGATGTGGATAGGGGGGTGTTCCCTCTGCTGTTTCCTTTGCTGTTTTGTTGACGTTGAGTGTGAGGTTATTTTCCTGACACCGCACTCCGAGGGCCCTCACCTCCTCCCTGTAGGCCGTCTCGTCGTTGTTGGTAATCAAGCCTACCACTGTTGTGTCGTCCGCAAACTTGATGATTGAGTTGGAGACGTGCGTGGCCACGCAGTCGTTGGTGAACAGGGAGTACAAGAGAGGGCTCAGAACGCACCCTTGTGGGGCCCCAGTGTTGAGGAACAGCGGGGTGGAGATGTTGTTGCCTACCCTCACCACCTGGGGGCGGCCCGTCAGGAAGTCCAGTACCCAGTTGCACAGGGCGGGGTCGAGACCTAGGGTCTCGAGCTTGATGACGAGCTTGGAGGGTACTATGGTGTTGAATGCCGAGCTGTAGTCGATGAACAGCATTCTCACATAGGTATTCCTCTTGTCCAGATGGGTTAGGGCAGTGTGCAGTGTGGTTGAGATTGCATCGTCTGTGGACCTATTTGGGCGGTAAGCAAATTGGAGTGGGTCTAGGGTGTCGGGTAGGGTGGAAGTTATATGGTCCTTGACTAGTCTCTCAAAGCACTTCATGATGACGGAAGTGAGTGCTACGGGGCGGTAGTCGTTTAGCTCAGTTACCTTAGCTTTCTTGGGAACAGGAACAATGGTGGCCCTCTTGAAGCATGTGGGAACAGCAGACTGGTATAGGGATTGATTGAATATGTCCGTAAACACACCGGCCAGCTGGTCTGCGCATGCTCTGAGGGCACGGCTGGGGATGCCGTCTGGGCCTGCAGCCTTGCGAGGGTTAACACGTTTAAATGTCTTACTCACCTCGGCTGCAGTGAAGGAGAGTCCGCATGTTTTCGTTGCAGGCCGTGTCAGTGGCACTGTATTGTCCTCAAAGCGGGCAAAAAAGTTATTTAGTCTGCCTGGGAGCAAGACATCCTGGTCCGTGAATGGGCTGGATTTCTTCCTGTAGTCCGTGATTGACTGTAGACCCTGCCACATGCCTCTTGTGTCTGAGCCGTTGAATTGAGATTCTACTTTGTCTCTGTACTGACGCTTAGCTTGTTTGATAGCCTTGCGGAGGGAATAGCTGCACTGTTTGTATTCGGTCATGTTACCAGTCACCTTGCCCTGATTAAAAGCAGTGGCTCGCGCTTTCAGTTTCACGTGAATGCTGCCATCAATCCACGGTTTCTGGTTAGGGAATGTTTTAATCGTTGCTATGGGAACAACATCTTCAAGGCACGTTCTAACGAACTCGCACACTGAATCAGCGTATTCGTCAATATTGTTGTCTGACGCAATACGAAACATGTCCCAGTCCACGTGATGGAAGCAGTCTTGGAGTGTGGAGTCAGCTTGGTCGGACCAGCGTTGGATAGACCTCAGCGTGGGAGCCTCTTGTTTTAGTTTCTGTCTGTAGGCAGGGATCAACAAAATGGAGTCGTGGTCAGCTTTTCCGAAAGGAGGGCAGGGCAGGGCCTTATATGCGTCGCGGAAGTTAGAGTAACAATGATCCAAGGTTTTTCCACCGCTGGTTGCGCAATCGATATGCTGATAAAATTTAGGGAGTCTTGTTTTCAGATTAGCTTTGTTAAAATCCCCAGCTACAATGAATGCAGCCTCCGGATAAATGGATTCCAGTTTGCAAAGAGTCAAATAAAGTTTGTTCAGAGCCATCGATGTGTCTGCTTGGGGGGGGATATGTACGGCTATGATTATAATCGAAGAGAATTCTCTTGGTAGATAATGCGGTCTACATTTGATTGTGAGGAATTCTAAATCAGGTGAACAGAAGGATTTGAGTTTATGTATGTTTCTTTCAACACACCATGTCTCGTTAGCCATAAGGCATACGCCCCCACCCCTCTTCTTACCAGAAAGATGTTTGTTTCTGTCGGCGCGATGCGTGGAGAAACCCGCTGGCTGCACCGCCTCCGATAGCGTCTCTCCAGTGAGCCATGTTTCCGTGAAGCAAAGAACGTTACAGTCTCTGATGTCCCTCTGGAATGCTACCCTTGCTCGGATTTCATCAACCTTGTTGTCAAGAGACTGGACATTGGCGAGAACAATGCTAGGGAGTGGTGCACGATGTGCCCGTCTCCGGAGTCTGACCAGAAGACCGCCTTGTTTCCCTCTTTTTCAGAGTCGTTTTTTTGGGTCGCTGCATGGGATCCATTCCGATGTCCTGGGTGAAAGGCAGAACACAGGATCCGCGTCGCGAAAAACATATTCTTGGTCGTACTGATGGTGAGTTGACGCTGATCTTATATTCAGTAGTTCTTCTTGACTGTATGTAATGAAACCTAAGATGACCTGGTGTACTAATGTAAGAAATAACACGTAAAAAAACAAAACACTGCATAGTTTCCTAGGAACGCGAAGCGAGGCGGCCATCTCTGTTGGCGCCGGAAGTACTATCACTATCATGTCATTCATGCTTAATGTTATTGTTCAATGTATGGTTATTCTGACACTTGGTTTTTGTTTTTACTGTTGTCAAATTGATAATATTGATTATTATTATTAATTATGTTAATTTGTAAATCTCCAGAGTAAGCTTTGGCAATATTAACATTGTTACATCATGCCAATAAAGCACATTGAATTGAATTGAGAGTGAGAGAGAGAGAGAGACAAAGAGAGAATTAGGCCGATGCCCACTAATTACCAAAAGTAAGCAATTCCCAAACCTTCCATGACAAAGCCATCACCTACAGAGAGATGAACCTGGAGAAGAGTCCATTAAGCAAGCTAGTCCTGGGCCTCTGTTCACAAACACAAACAGACCCCACAGAGCCCCAGGACAGCAACACAATTCGACCCTATCAAATCATGACAAAACAAGAAGATAATTATTTCCAATGTAATTAACAAAAAAAACAGAGCAAACTAGAATGCTATTTGGCCCTAAACAGAGAGTACACAGTGGCAGAATACCTGACCACTGTGACTGACCCAAACTTAAGGAAAGCATTGACTATGTACAGACTCAGTGAGCATAGCCTTGCTATTGAGAAAGGCCGCCGTATGCAGACCTGGCTCTCAAGAGAAGACAGGCTATGTGCACACTGCCCACAAATTGAGGTGGAAACTGAGCTGCACTTCTTAACCTCCTGCCCAATGTATGACCATATTAGAGAGACATATTTCCCTCAGATTACACAGATCCACAACGAATTCAAAAACAAATCCAATTTTGATCAACTACCATATCTACTGGGTGAAATATCACAGTGTGTCATCACAGCAGCAATATCTGTGACCTGTTGCCACAAGAAAAGGGCTACCAGTGAATAACAAAAACCATTGTATATACAACCCATATTTACTGTATATTTATTTATTTTCCCTTTGTACATTAACTATTTGGACCTCGTTACACTGTATATAGACATTTTATGACATTTGAAATGTCTTTATTATTTTGGAACTTTCGTGAGTAATGTTTACTGTTATTGTATATTTCACTTTTGTTCATCCATTTCACTTGTTTTGGCAATGTAAACATATATTTCCCATGACAATAAAACCCTTTGAATTGAATTTAGAGAGAGAGAGAGAGAGAGAGAGAGAGAGAGAGAGAGAGACAGAGCGAGAGAGAGAGAGAGAGAGAGAGAGACAGAGAGAGAGAGAGAGAGAGACAGAGAAAGAAAGAGAGAGAGAGACAGAGAGACAGAGAGAGAGAGAAAGAGAGAGAGAGACAGAGAGAGAGAGAGAGAGAGAGAGAGAGAGAGAGAGAGAGAGACAGAGAGAGCGAGAGAGAGAGAGAGAGAGGTACAGTGGCTCTAACGGTTAACATAATGATAGTGTGTTCGTGATAGTGTGTTAGCGACAATGGTAGTGAGTTAGTAATAGTGATAATGATAATGTGTTAGTGATAGTGTGTTAGTGATAATGATAGTGAGGTAGTGATAGTGTTTTAGCGACAATGGTAGTGAGTTAGTGATGGTGATAATGATAGTGTGTTAGTGATAGTGTGTTAGTGATAATGAGAGTGAGTTAGTGATAGGGATAATGATAGTGTGTTAGTGATAGTGTGCTAGTGATAATGAGAGTGAGTTAGTGATAGGGATATTGATAGTGTGTTAGTGATAATGGTAGTGAGTTAGTGATAGTGATAACAATAGTGTGTTAGTGATAGTGTGTTCGTGATAGGAATAATGATAGTGTGTTAGTGATAGTGATAGTGTGTTACTGATAGTGTGTTAGTGATAGTGTGTTAGTGATAGTGTGTTAGTGATAGTGTGTTAGCGATAATGGTAGTGTGTTAGTGATAGTATGTTAGTGATAGTGTGTTAGTGAAAGTGTGTTAGTGTTAGTGATATTGTGTCAGTGATAGTGTGTTAGTGATAATGATAGTGTGTTAGTGATAGTGTGTTAGCGATAATGATAGTGTGTTAGTGATAGTGTGTTAGTGATAATGATAGTGTGTTAATGATAGTGTGTTAGTGATAGTGTGTTAGTGTTAGTGATAGTGTGTTAGTGATAGTGTGTCAGTGATAATGATAGTGTGTTAGTGATAGTGTGTCAGTGATAATGATAGTGTGTTAGTGATAGTGTGTTAGTGATATTGTGTTACTGATAGTGATAATGACAGCGTGTTATTGATAGTGTGTTAGTGATAATGGTAATGTATTAGTGACAGTGATAGTGTGAATGCTGCATGATGGAAATGGCCGACTGGAAAACTGAAAAAAGGATGTAGCTAATAGCAACAATCAGACATTAAATCCTCTGAACACTGAACACACTGCAACGTTCTGAACACACTGCAACAGACTGTAAAACGCTGTAAAACCCTGAACATACTGCAACACACTGAACAACCTGAAACACTGAAACACATTGCAACAGACTGAACATACTGCAACAGACTGAACATACAGAAATCACTGCAACACACTGCAACACACTGAACATACCGAACACACTGAAAAACACTGCAACATACCGAATGCACTACAACACCCTGAACATACTGAATGCACTACAACACACTTCACATACTGAACATACTGCAACACACTGAACATCCTAAAACACACTGAAACACACTGAAACACACTGCAACACACAACATACACCACATTACAAAACACTGCAACACACTGTAAAACGCTGTAAAACACTGAACATACTGCAACACACTGAACAACCTGAAACACACTGAAACACATTGCAACACACTGAACATACTACAACACACTGAACATACAGAGCACTCTGCAGCACACTGCAAAACACTGGACATACAGAACACACTGCAACACTCTACAACACACCACAACACACTGCAACACACTGGACATACAGAACACACTGCAACACTCTACAACACACCACAACACACTGCAACACACTGAACATACTAAAACACACTGCAACACAATGAACACACTGCAACAAACTGAACCTCCTACAACACAGCACAGCACAACACACTGAACACACTAAACAAGCTACAAAATACTGCCACTCACTGAACACACTAAACAAGCTACAAAATACTGCCACTCACTGAACACACTAAACAAGCTACAAAATACTGCCACTCACTGAACACACTAAACAAGCTACAAAATACTGCCACTCACTGAACACACTAAACATACTAAAAAACACTGCAGCACTCTGTAAAACACTGAACACACTGCAACACACTGAAAACACTGAATCACACTGAAAACACTGAATCACACTGAAAACACTGAATCACACTGAAAACACTGCAACAAACTGAATCACACTGAACATACTGCAACACACTGAACACACTATGACACACTGAACACATTGAACACACTGAAAACACAGAAACACATTGCAACAAACTGAAACACACTGAACATACTGAACACATGGCAATACATTGCAACATACTGAACACACTGCAACAAACTGAACACACTGCAACACACTGAAAATACTGCAACACACTGCAACACACTGAAAATACTGCAACACACTGCACATCCTACAACACACCGCAACACACTGAAACACACCGCAACACACTTAACATACTGAACATACTGAATGCACTACGACACACTGCAAATACTGAAAAACACTGCAACATACTGAACACACTGCAACACACTGAAAGTACTGCAACACACTGCAACACACTGAAACACACCGCAACACACTGCACATCCTACAACACACCGCAACACACTGAAACACACCGCAACACACTTAACATGCTGAACATACTGAATGCACTACGACACACTGCAACATACTGAACACACTGCAACACACTGAAAATACTGCAACACACTGCAACACACTGAAATACTGCAACACACTGAAAATACTGCAGCACACTGCAACACACTGAAAATACTGCAACACACTGAAAATACTGCAACACACTGAAAATACTGCAACACACTGCAACACACTGAAAATACTGCAACACACTGCAACAGACTGAACACACTGCAACACACTGAAAATACTGCAACAGACTGAACACACTGCAACACACTGAAAATACTGCAACACACTGCACATCCTACAACACACCGCAACACACTGAAACACACCGCAACACACTTAACATACTGAACATACTGAATGCACTACGACACACTGCAAATACTGAAAAACACTGCAACATACTGAACACACTGCAACACACTGAAAGTACTGCAACACACTGCAACACACTGAAACACACCGCAACACACTGCACATCCTACAACACACTGAAACACACCGCAACACACTTAACATGCTGAACATACTGAATGCACTACGACACACTGCAAATACTGAAAAACACTGCAACATACTGAACACACTGCAACACACTGAAAATACTTCAACACACTGCAACACACTGAAATACTGCAACACACTGAAAATACTGCAGCACACTGCAACACACTGAAAATACTGCAACACACTGAAGATACTGCAACACACTGCAACACACTGAAAATACTGCAACACACTGCAACAGACTGAACACACTGCAACAGACTGAAAATACTGCAACAGACTGAACACACTGCAACACACTGAAAATACTGCAACATCCTACAACACACCGCAACACACTGAAACACACCGCAACACACTTAACATACTGAACATACTGAATGCACTACGACACACTGCAAATACTGAAAAACACTGCAACATACTGAACACACTGCAACACACTGAAAATACTGCAACACACTGCAACACACTGAAAATACTGCAACACACTGAAAATACTGCAGCACACTGCAACACACTGCAACAGACTGAACACACTGCAACAGACTGAACATACTGCAACATACTGCAGCACACTGAACACACTAAAACACGCTGAACACACTGAAAACACTGAAACACATTGCAACACACTGAAAACACTGCAACACACTGAACATACCGAAACACACTGAACCCACTGAACGCACTGCAACATAAAGCAACAGACTGACTACACTAAAACACACTGAGAAAAAACCCACATACAGCAACACACTACATTATACTGAACACACTAAACACACAGCAACACACTGAAACACACTGAAACACACTGCAATACACTGAACATACCGAACACACTAAAACAATACATGGAAATGCATTGCAACATACTTAACACACTGAAACACACTACAATACATCTTGTATTCAAGATCCTTAATGGCCTGGCTCCCCCTCCACTCAATATTTTTGTTCAACAGAAAACCCAGACATATGGCAGCAGATCCACAAGGTCTGCCATGAGAGGTGACTGTATAGTTCCCCTAAGGAAAAGCACCTTTAGTAAATCTGCATTCTCTGTGAGAGCTTCCCATGTCTGGAATACACTGCCATCAGACACACATAACTGCACCACATATCACACTTTCACAAAATGCTTGAAGACATGGCTAAAGGTCAATCAGATTTCTGAACATGGTCCCTAGCTGTGTGTTGCCGCTTTCCATGTTGTCTGTTGTCTGTAGCTTGTGAGGTGTGGAAACACTTTGTTGCTTTTATGAATCTTGTCTTGCTGCTTTTTGTTTTATGTTGCCCTGTCTGTATGCTGCGTCTTGCTTGTCCTATGTTGCTCTGTCTGTATGCTATGTCTTGCTTGTCCTATGTTGCTCTGTCTGTATGCTGCGTCTTGCTTGTCCTATGTTGCTCTGTCTGTATGCTGCGTCTTGCTTGTCCTATGTTGCTCTGTCTGTATGCTATGTCTTTCTTGTCCTATGTTGCTCTGTCTGTATGCTATGTCTTTCTTGTCCTATGTTGCTCTGTCTGTATGCTATGTCTTTCTTGTCCTATGTTGCTATGTCTTGCTTGTTCTATGCTGCTATTGTCTATATTGTAATTGTTTTTAATAACCTGCCCAGGGACTGCGGTTGAAAATTAGCCGACTGGCTAAAACCGGCACTTTTACTGAAACGTTGATTAATGTGCACTGTCCCTGTAAAAATAAAAATAAACTCAACTCAAACTACAACACACTGAACACACTGCAACACACTGAAACATACTGCAACATACTGCAACACACCGCAGCACACTGCAACACACATAATGCACTACAACACACTGCAAATACTGAACATACTGCAACACACTGAACACACTGCAAGACACTGAACACACTGAACACACTGCAACACACTGACCATACTGAACATACTGAACACACTGAACACACTGCAACACACTGACCATACTGAACATACTGAATGCACTACAACAAATCAAATCAAATGTATTTATAAAGCCCTTCCTACATCAGCTGATATATCAAAGTGCTGTACAGAAACCCAGCCTAAAACCCCAAACAGCAAGCAATGCAGGTGTAGAAGCACTGTGACTAGGAAGAAACCTAGAGAGGAACCAGGCTATGAGGGGTGGCCAGTCCTCTTCTGGCTGTGCCAGGTGGAGATTATAACAGAACATTGCCAAGATGTTCAAACGTTCATAGATGACCAGCATGGTCAAATAATAATAATCACAGTAGTTGTCGAGGGTGCAACAAGTCAGCACCTCAGGAGCAAATGTCAGTTGGCTTTTCATAGCCGATCATTCAGAGTATCTCTACCGCTCCTGCTGTCTCTTGAGAGTTGAAAACAGCAGGTCTGGGACAGGTAGCACGTCCGGTGAACAGGTCAGGGTTCCATAGCCGCAGGCAGAACAGTTGAAACTGGAGCAGCAGCACGGACAGGTGGACTGGGGACAGCAAGGAATCATCATGCCAGGTAGTCCTGAGGCATGGTCCTAGGTCTCAGGTCCTCCTCCGAGAGAGAAAGAGAGAATTAGAGAGAGCATACTTAAATTCACACAGGACACCGGATACGACAGGAGAAGTACTCCAGATATAACAGACTGATCTAGCCACCCCACACATAAACTACTGCACATGCTGAACATACTGCAACACACTGAAACACACTAAACACATGGCAACACACTGAATGTACTGCAACACACTGAACACACTGAACACACTGCAACACCCTGAATACACTGCAACACACTGAACACACTGCAATACACTGCAAAACACTGAACACACTAAAACACACTGAAACACACTACAATAAACTGCAACACACTGAACATTCTGCAACACACTGAATATACTGCAACACACTGAACACACTGCAACACACTGAATATACTGCAACACACTGAACACACTGCAACACACTGAATATACTGCAACACACTGAACACACTGAACACACTGCAACACCCTGAATACACTGCAACACACTGAACACACTGCAATACACTGCAAAACACTGCAAAACACTGAACACACTGCAATACACTGCAAAACACTGAACACACTAAAACACACTGAAACACACTACAATAAACTGCAACAGACTGAACATTCTGCAACACACTGAATATACTGCAACACACTGAATATACTGCAACACACTGAACACACTGCAACACACTGAATATACTGCAACACACTGAATATACTGCAACACACTGAACACACTGCAACACACTGAATATACTGCAACACACTGAACACACTGCAACACACTGAATATACTGCAACACACTGAACACACTGCAACACACTGAATATACTGCAACACACTGAACACACTGCAACACACTGCAACACACTGAACATACTGAACACACTGCAACACACTGAATATACTGCAACACACTGAATACACTGCAACACACTGAACACACTGCAACACACTGAATATACTGCAACACACTGAATATACTGCAACACACTGAACACACTGCAACACACTGAATATACTGCAACACACTGAACACACTGCAACACACTGAACACACTGCAACACACTGAATATACTGCAACACACTGAACACACTGAACACACTGCAACACCCTGAATACACTGCAACACACTGAATATACTGCAACACACTGAATACACTGCAACACACTGAATATACTGCAACACACTGAATACACTGCAACACACTGAATATACTGCAACACACTGAACACACTGCAACACACTGAATATACTGCAACACACTGAACACACTGCAATAAACTGCAACACACTGAACATTCTGCAACACACTGAATATACTGCAACACACTACAATAAACTGCAACACACTGAACATTCTGCAACACACTGAACATTCTGCAACACACTGAATATACTGCAACACACTGAACACACTGCAACACACTGAATATACTGCAACACACTGAACACACTGCAATAAACTGCAACACACTGAACATTCTGCAACACACTGAATATACTGCAACACACTACAATAAACTGCAACACACTGAACATTCTGCAACACACTGAACATTCTGCAACACACTGAATATACTGCAACACACTGAACACACTGCAACACACTGAATATACTGCAACACACTGAACACACTGCAACACACTGAATATACTGCAACACACTGAACACACTGCAACACACTGAACATTCTGCAACACACTGAATATACTGCAACACACTGAACACACTGCAACACACTGAATATACTGCAACACACTGAATGTACTGCAACACACTGAACACACTGCAACACACTGAATATACTGCAACACACTGAATGTACTGCAACACACTGAACATACTGAACATACTGAATATGCTATCGCAAAGGAGTTGCCACTGTCCTGTTCGGTTTTGTGTGGTGCTGTGTGGTGCTGTGCGGTCTTGTGCTGTGCGGTAATGTGTCGTCTTGTGCGGTGCTGTGTTGTCCTGTGATGTGATGTGTCGTCCTGTGTGGTGCTGTGTTGTCCTTTCCTGTGCTGTATTGTCCTGTGCGGTGCTGTGTTGTCTTGTGCGGTGCTGTGTTGTCCTGTGCGGTGCTGTGTTGTCCTGTACAGTGCTGTGTTGTCCTGTACGGTGCTGTGTTGTCGTGTACGGTGCTGTGTTGTCTTGTGCTGTGCTGTGTTGTCTTGTGCTGTGCTGTGTTGTCGTGTGCTGTGCTGTGCAGTGTTGTCCTGTGATGTGATGTGTCGTCCTGTGTGGTGCTGTGTTGTCCTGTGCTGTGCTGTATTGTCCTGTGTGAGTTTCACTCCCAGAAACCCACCCTGAATTGGGGTAGTGTAGGGGTACGGGCCTCCTCATCCATCATGTCTGACAGGGAGAGTGTAATAAAGTTCCACCTCACAGCTCCCAACTACTGTCACTGCCCTTAGCACCTACACACACACACATCTTAACATAGACACACTCAAGCACACAAACAAACACAAGCACACACACACACGCATACAGATCTTAACAAAGACACACACACACGCACGCACGAACACGCACCCACGCACACACACACACACACACACACACACACACACACACACACACACACACAGAACTTAACATAGACACACAATTTCTCTCTAAGGGAAACACACACACACACAGTGTGTCTGAGTTGGCTCTCAGAATGTGTGTGAGCTGTTGTTATCAGAGCTCTGCAGGCTTGGCAGGTACTCCTTCATCCCTCCTCTCTTTATCTCGCTCCTGCCCTGACACACACACCATGTGAGTTGTTCCAGTGCTGGCCTGTTCGGCTCTTTGCAAAACGCCACAAGGTTTGGAAAGTTAAGCAGGCTCTCTGTTCAGCTTGGTGCCAAACTTCTCCATTAGCTATATATATATATATATATATATATATATATATATACAGTGCCTTGCGAAAGTATTCGGCCCCCTTGAACTTTGCGACCTTTTGCCACATTTCAGGCTTCAAACATAAAGATATAATACTGTATTTTTTTGTGAAGAATCAACAACAAGTGGGACACAATCATGAAGTGGAACGACATTTATTGGATATTTCAAACTTTTTAAACAAATCAAAAACTGAAAAATTGGGCGTGCAAAATTATTCAGCCCCTTTACTTTCAGTGCAGCAAACTCTCTCCAGAAGTTCAGTGAGGATCTCTGAATGATCCAATGTTGACCTAAATGACTAATGAGGATAAATACAATCCACCTGTGTGTAATCAAGTCTCCGTATAAATGCACCTGCACTGTGATAGTCTCAGAGGTCCGTTAAAAGCGCAGAGAGCATCATGAAGAACAAGGAACACACCAGACAGGTCCGAGATACTGTTGTGAAGAAGTTTAAAGCCGGATTTGGAAACAAAAAGATTTCCCAAGCTTTAAACATCCCAAGGAGCACTGTGCAAGCGATAATATTGAAATGGAAGGAGTATCAGACCACTGCAAATCTACCAAGACCTGGCCGTCCCTCTAAACTTTCAGCTCATACAAGGAGAAGACTGATTAGAGATGCAGCCAAGAGGCCCATGATCACTCTGGATGAACTGCAGAGATCTACAGCTGAGGTGGGAGACTCTGTCCATAGGACAACAATCAGTCGTATATTGCACAAATCTGGCCTTTATGGAAGAGTGGCAAGAAGAAAGCCATTTCTTAAAGATACCCATTAAAAGTGTTGTTTAAAGTTTGCCACAAGCCACCTGGGAGACACACCAAACATGTGGAAGAAGGTGCTCTGGTCAGATGAAACCAAAATTGAACTTTTTGGCAACAATGCAAAACGTTATGTTTGGCGTAAAAGCAACACAGCTCATCACCCTGAACACACCATACCCACTGTCAAACATGGTGGTGGCAGCATCATGGTTTGGGCCTGCTTTTCTTCAGCAGGGACAGGGAAGATGGTTAAAATTGATGGGAAGATGGATGGAGCCAAATACAGGACCATTCTGGAAGAAAACCTGATGGAGTCTGCAAAAGACCTGAGACTGGGACGGAGATTTGTCTTCCAACAAGACAATGATCCAAAACATAAAGCAAAATCTACAATGGAATGGTTCAAAAATAAACATATCCAGGTGTTAGAATGGCCAAGTCAAAGTCCAGACCTGAATCCAATCGAGAATCTGTGGAAAGAACTGAAAACTGTTGTTCACAAATGCTCTCCATCCAACCTCACTGAGCTCGAGCTGTTTTGCAAGGAGGAATGGGAAAAAATTTCAGTCTCTGGATGTGCAAAACTGATAGACACATACCCCAAGCGACTTACAGCTGTAATCGCAGCAAAAGGTGGTGCTACAAAGTATTTTAACTTAAGGGGGCTGAATAATTTTGCACGCCCAATTTTTCAGTTTTTGATTTGTTAAAAAAGTTTGAAATATCCATTAATGTCGTTCCACTTCATGATTGTGTCCCACTTGTTGTTGATTCTTCACAAAAAAATACAGTTTTATATCTTTATGTTTGAAGCCTGAAATGTGGCAAAAGGTCGCAAAGTTCAAGGGGGCCGAATACTTTCGCAAGGCACTGTATATATATATATATATATATATGCAGTCGAAGTTGGAAGTTCACATACACTTTTCAACCACTCCACACATTTATTTTTAACAAATTATAGTTTGTGCATGACACAAGTAATTTTTCCAACAACTATTTACAGACAGATTATTTCACTTATAATTCACTGTATCACAATTCCAGTGGGTCAGACGTTAACATACACTATGATGTCTGTGCCTTTAAACAGCTTAGAAAAATCCAGAAAATTATGTAATGGCTTTAGAAGCTTCTGATAGGCTAATTGACATCATTTGAGTCAATAGGAGGTGTACCTGTGGATGTATTTCAAGGCCTATTCAAACTCAGTGCCTCTTTGCTTGACATCATGAGAAATCAGCCAAGACCTCAGAAAATAATTGTAGACCTCCACAAGTCTGGTTCATCCTTGGGAGCAATTTCCAAATGCCTGAAGGTACCACGTTCATCTGTACAAACAATAGTATGCAAGTATAAACATCATGGGACCACGCAGCCATCATACCGCTCAGGAAGGCGACGCGTGTTCTAGAGATGAACGTATTTTGGTGTGAAAAGTACAAATCAATCCCAGAACAACAACAAAGGACATTGTGAAGATGCTGGAGGAAACAGGTACAAAGTCTCAATGTCCACAGTAAAATAAGTCCTATATTGACATAACCTGAAAGACCGCTCAGCAAGGAAGAAGCCACTGCTCCAAAACCACCATAAAAAAGCCAGACTACGGTTTGCAACTGCACATGGGGACAAAGATCATACTTTTTGGAGAAATGTCTGACCCAAGTTAAACAATTTAAAGGCAACCCTACCAAATACTAATTGAGTATGTCCTGGGAATGTGATGAAAGAAATAAAAGCTTAAATAAATATTCCCTCTACAATTATTCTGAAATGTCACATTCTTAAAATAAAGTAGTGATACTAACTGACCTAAGGCAGGGAATTTTTGCTAAGATTAAATGTCAGGAATTGTGAAAAACTAAGTTTAAATGATTTTGGCTAAGTTGTATGTAAACTTCCGACTTCAACTGTATATTATATATTTATATATACAGTGGTGCAAAAAAGTATTTAGTCAGCCACCAATTGTGCAAGTTCTCCCACTTAAAAAGATGAGAGAGGCCTGTAATTTTCATCATAGGTACACTTCATTAATGACAGACAAAATTAGGAGAAAAAAATCAAGAAAATCACATTGTAGGATTTTTAATGAATTTATTTGCAAATTATGGTGGAAAATAAGTATTTGGTCATCTACAAACAAGCAAGATTTCTGGCTCTCACAGACAAACTTCTTCAAGAGGCTCCTCTGTCCTCCACTCGTTACCTGTATTAATGGCACCTGTTTGAACTTGTTATCAATGTGATTTTCTGGATATTTGTTCTTCTCATTTTGTCTGTCATAGTTGAAGTGTACCTATGATGAAGATTACAGGCCTCTCTCATGTTTTTAATTGGGAGAACTTGCACAATTGGTGGCTGACTAAATACTTTTTTTCGCCATTGTATATAGAGAGAGAGAGAGAGACTACCAATCATGTTTGGGGAGGACGCAGAGAGATGCGAGTTGGCAGCCCACTTATCTGTCCTGTGTGCGTGAGGGATGCATCATTTCTGTTGGTTACATCAGCCGGTGTCTGCAACAACAACAACCTCCACCACTGGGTCCAGCTGGAGGACGACCGGCTGACAACACAATAGTCACAATGAGGACATTTACCAGGAAATGACATGTGTAGCAGCACAGACGGATCTTAGAGAGAGAGTGAATGGAAAATATAAAATGTTAGATGTAGTGATAATGGTGTACCACTGTGAGGGGGAAGCAGGAATGAACACAGCCTGGAGCAGGGACTCACTTTCTATAGGGAAACACTTTTACAGAACACCAAAAAACACCATAATGTTTCCTCTCTTTTTCAATCACTTTCTCGCTGTCCTCTCTCTATCCAGTGCTGATACAGTATAATGAGTCATCAGGGAGGAGGAACGCAGGAAGGGAGGGAGTGAGGGAAATAGGTGTAATTGTCAATGTTTGACTGAATCATATCTCTGCTGCAGTACTGTACTGTAGATCTGTCCTGGGAACTAGAACACTATCTACACAAACAGGGAACTAGAACACTATCTACACAAACAGGGAACTAGAACACTATCTACACTAACAGGGAACTAGAACACTGTCTACACAAACAGGGAACTAGAACACTATCTACACTAACAGGGAACTAGAACACTATCTACACAAACAGGGAACTAGAACACTGTCTACACAAACAGGGAACTAGAAGACTATCTACACAAATAGGGAACTAGAACACTATCTACACAAACAGGGAACTAGAACACTATCTACACAAACAGGGAACTAGAACACTATCTACACAAACAGGGAACTAGAACACTATCTACACAAACAGGGAACTAGAACACTGTCTACACAAACAGGGAACTAGAACACTATCTACACAAACAGGGAACTAGAACACTATCTACACAAACAGGGAACTAGAACACTATCTACACAAGCAGAGAACTAGAACACTATCTACACTAACAGGGAACTAGAACACTATCTACACAAACAGGGAACTAGAACACTATCTACACAAACAGGGAACTAGAACACTATCTACACAAACAGAGAACTAGAACACTATCTACACAAACAGAGAACTAGAACACTATCTACACTAACAGGGAACTAGAACACTATCTACACAAACAGGGAACTAGAACACTATCTACACAAACAGGGAACTAGAACACTGTCTACACAAACAGGGAACTAGAACACTATCTACACAAACAGGGAACTAGAACACTAGAACACTATCTACACAAACAGGGAACTAGAACACTATCTACACAAACAGGGAACTAGAACACTATCTACACAATCAGAGAACTAGAACACTATCTACACTAACAGGGAACTAGAACACTATCTACACAAACAGGGAACTAGAACACTATCTACACAAACAGAGAACTAGAACACTATCTACACTAACAGGGAACTAGAACACTATCTACACAAACAGGGAACTAGAACACTATCTACACAAACAGGGAACTAGAACACTATCTACACAAACAGGGAACTAGAACACTATCTACACAAACAGGGAACTAGAACACTGTCTACACAAACAGGGAACTAGAACACTATCTACACAAACAGGGAACTAGAACACTGTCTACACAAACAGGGAACTAGAACACTATCTACACAAACAGGGAACTAGAACACTATCTACACAAGCAGAGAACTAGAACACTATCTACACTAACAGGGAACTAGAACACTATCTACACAAACAGGGAACTAGAACACTATCTACACAAACAGGGAACTAGAACACTATCTACACAAACAGAGAACTAGGACACTATCTACACTAACAGGGAACTAGAACACTATCTACACAAACAGGGAACTAGAACACTATCTACACTAACAGGGAACTAGAACACTATCTACACAAGCAGTTACATTGTGTCATCTCACTCTGTTCACACTAATAGCGAAATAGCCCCCTGCTGCAATCCGTCAATTATTCATTCGTAACAGGTCAGATGTTTTTGTCTCATCTGGGATGTGTTCTCCCACTGACAGGCCGCGCACTGTGACGGACAGGTCTGTGGGTTCTTGTGTGAATGAATTAATGTCTCTCTGCCTGTTTTTTATGTTTTAAATGCATCAGTGCAGCAATGTATACAGTTAGCCAATGTGATCACCTCCCACAAGAGCTACTCCCCATTCAAACTTCCCCGCCAGTCCATTGCCAACGCTGTAGCCAATTTTCCAGCCATTCAGCAAGCCAGCGGATCGATTGATGCTTCTTTCCTCCAATAGGCCTAGACCTATTAGTTTTAATAAAATTGCTGAAATGTGTTTCAAACTACAGGTATTGCTGTTCATTATAGGCTCCTGAGTGGTGCAGCGGTCTAGTGCAAGAGGCATCCCTACAGTCCCTGGTTCGAATTCAGGCTGTATCACATCCGGCCATGATTGTGAGACCCATAGGGCGGTGCAGAATTAGCCCGGCATCATCCAGGTTTGGCCGGGGTAGGCCGTCATTGTAAATAAGAATTTGTTCTTAACTGACTTGCCAAGACTTGCCAAGAGAGGGAGAGCGAAAGAGAGAAATGGATAGAGGGAGAGAGAAAGAGAGAAATGGAGAGAGGGAGAGAGGGAGAGAGAGAGGGAGAGAGGGTGAAAGAAAGAGAGAAATTGAGAGAGGGAGCGAGAAAGAGAGAAATGGAGAGAGGGAGAGAGGGAGAGAGAAAGAGAGAAATGGAGAGAGGGAGAGAAATGGAGAGAGAAAGAGAGAAATGGAGAGAGGGAGAGAGAAATGGAGAGAGGGAGAGAGAAAGTGAGAAATAGAGAGAGGGAGAGAGAAAGAGAGAAATGGAGAGAGAGAGAGAGAAATGGAGAGAAGGAGAAAGAGATAAATGGTTGAGAGGGAGAGAGGGGGGAGAGAGAAAGAGAGAAAAAGAGACAGGGAGAGAGAAATGGAGAGAGGGAGAGAGAAAGTGAGAAATGGAGAGAAGGAGAGGGGGAGAGAGAAAGAGAGAAATGGAGAGAAGTATAGGGGAGTAGAGAAAGAGAGAAATGGAGAGAAGGAGAGGGGGAGAGAGAAAGAGAGAAATGGAGAGAAGTATAGGGGAGGAGAGAAGGAGAGAAATGGAGAGAAGGAGAGGGGGAGAGAGAAAGAGAGACATGGAGAGAGGGAGAGAGAAAGAGTGAAATGGAGAGAAGGAGAGGGGGAGAGAGGGAGAGAGGAGGAGAGAAGGAGAGAGGGAGAGAGAAATGGAGAGAAGGAGAGGGAAATGGATAGAAGGAGAGAGGGAGAGAGGGAGAGAGAAAGAGAGAAATGGAGAGAGGGAGAGAGAAAGAGGTAGATACAAAGAAATCAGAGCCAAAGCAGCTATAATGGTACTTTAGGGCTCAGAGGAAGTGGTGGAGAGTCAGCCAATAACACACGGCTCCAGATTTAGCAGCAATAAGTGCCGTGTCATACAGCATGTCGGAACAATTTCCCCTCTCAATCTGGGAGAGCAATCATCTCTTTAATTGGCTGAGTAATTAGTCATTTAATTGACCCTCAAATAGCCCCTGCTGACAGGCAGAGAGCACAGAGCATAGTGACGGCCCAAAATTGCTGTCATGTGGAACACAGAGCTGGACACAATATAGCTGCAGTGTTTGTGTGTCAATTTATAAAGCCTTTTTTCCTCCAGACGTGTATGAAGCCCCTGAGTTCTGTCCAGTAGCCTGGCCAGCCTGGCCTTTCTTTCTTTCTTTCTTTCTTTCTTTCTTTCTTTCTTTCTTTCTTTCTTTCTTTCTTTCTTTCTGTCTGTCTGTCTGTCTGTCGGTCTGTCGGTCGGTCGATGATCTCGAAGCCAGCCCGCAGATCAGACAGAGAGAACTCATGTAATTTCGTCCACAGTACCACAGAAATAGAACAGTACATTCAAACTTAGTCCATCCCTAGAACCAAAGAGAGAGAGAGCAGAACATTAAAACATAGTCCATCCCTAGAAACACAGAGAGAGTGAACAGAACATTATTAAAACTTAGTCCATCCCTACAACAACAGAGAGAGAACAGAACATTATAACTAAGTCCATCCCTAGAACCACAGAGAGAGAACATTAGAACTTATTCCATCCCTAGAACCAAAGAGATAGAGAGCAGAACATTAAAACATAGTCCATCCCTAGAAACACAGAGAGAGTGAACAGAACATTATTAAAACTTAGTCCATCCCTAGAACAACAGAGAGAGAACAGAACATTATAACTAAGTCCATCCCTAGAACCACAGAGAGAGAACATTAGAACTTATTCCATCCCTAGAACCACAGACAGAAAACACTAGAACTTATTCCATCCTAGAACCACAGACAGAGAACACTAGAAC